>NC_088295.1:7289916-7371926 GCF_032854445.1 Liolophura sinensis
ACCGTAGCTCTACCAAGAGTCCGCTTACTTCAGGTTTGGAAGGAGACGTACATGTATGTAATGCTTTTCTTTGCCTGTTTTACACTGTCAGGATGTTTTCACTGGCTTTAGCTTTCTCGCACACAAGTGACTTTCTTTGCGCTGTCTTGAAGGCTTTGAATCTTAGTTACCTAGCAAGTAAAAAGTGTAATTATGGGGGAAATAGTAAAGTGCATAAATCTGTTATTCTCCATGAAAATCAGAAGCTAATAAGTTTTAATATAAAGCTACGCTCACGTTCCATCAAATATGAAAATTTCCGCTCTGTTTTTCCGTTTCATCTTCCCTTTTACCACGCATGATGTCGCTTACAAGGTGTCGTTTACTTCTCTAACACTTATTTCAAGGTGAACAAATCCACTTTAAGGAACACAGCAGTTAAAAGATTTATTACGTTATCATTTGAATGCTGGTCAAAAATTATATTTTGAAGAATGTGTATGTGTTAAGGGTAAAGAAACCTTGAATATGTGCTAAGAGATAGGTAAAGCTAAATGGCACAATGAATGTCTGGTGTAATGTGGTGTGTCTGTCTGCATGTTTCTATATCTCACTCCTTATTCTAAACTGCTATTTGTCTATAAATGCATGACGAACACGTTATTACAACATTGTGACAGTCGCTCGCTACAATACATGGAATTATTTGAACTGTAAGTCTTCTTCAATCATAGTTATTGTACATCGCTGTTGTGTGGGGTGGCTAAGGCGAAAGGTCATGTCCACAAACTGGCCTCTGGTCAATGATCGTGAAGGTGTCGGGCCCCACATAACCAGTGCATTCTGTATTAAACTTGTGCTAATATTTAGTAATACCCGCCATAGATTCTCTAGGATAACGATTTTAAGCGACAAAAAGGTTTACAGATAATGTAAAAGCTCAACTCTGCGGTATGCATGTACGTTTTTGACATTTTCCGCAACTTTGATGACGTCAGTTTGAATGTTAATGTGAGACAACCACATGGTATCATCAGATTCGACGAGAAGTTTCTTGACCGTGTTGTATTTTAGAGCACAAGTTCTCGTTGTTTCGCTCCTTCTGGCTTATCTGGTCGATGCTGTTCCAAGCCACAGTGACCGTGGACAACCCTCGCGGCGTCTCCAGCCGCTTCTTGGCGAACGTTTGGGCGCTGTTCGCATTGGTCTTCCTGGCCAGTTACACAGCTAACCTCGCCGCCTTCATGATCACTAAGGAAGAGTACTGGGATTTGAGCGGCATTACCGACCTTAGGGTGAGCTCATATCAATCTTTCCACTGTGAATTACCGCTTTTAAACACTCCCTTTAAAACATCAAACAAAACTGTAAACAGCTTGAAAATTTACAAAAAAATCAAGGAACTTAACTCATCAATGAATTTGTAAAGTGTCTAGCGTTGCTGGAGCATCACTTATCCTTTGCCAGTGTGTCTGTACAGATCACAAAGCTTTTTGCTGGACGTCGATGAGGTATTAAACTTAGGACGCTAGCACAGCGTAATGACCCAGGAGCCTCTCGCCAATACTGTCGCTGTGAGTTCAAGTGCAGCCCATGCTGGCTTCCTCTCTGGCCGTACGTGGGAAGGTCTTGCAGCAACCTGCGGATGGTTGTGGGTTTCCCCCGGGCTCTGACCGGTTTCCTCCCACCATAATGCTGGCCGCCGTCGTATAAGTGAAATATTCTTGAGTACGGCGTAAAACACCGATCAAATAAATAAATTAAGCTAGATTGATGCGACTTCCTCTTTCTGTCAATAAGACAGTCTGGTATGGAAAGCATGAGGTGCAGAAACAATCCTTGTTTATCGTCAGTGGTCATACAGCTAGTTTAGTACAGTCATTTCTAGTTTCTCAGGCAAGTTTTGTTAACTAAATTCAGTCTCACGATCTCTTTACAACATACATGGTATAGTTTTTAAGCCTGCACATTATTTTCCTTATCTTATTGCGGCAGCGCCATGTGTTCTAGTCTGATATAATTAAATACTACATGTATATGTTTTTTTTCTTAGATCAAGAATCCGTATGTGACAAAGCCCCCATTCCGGTTCGCGACGGTTCCGTACGGAAGCACAGAGACTAATCTCATTAACAATCATTACGAGGTGTACCAGTACATGAAGAAGTTCAACAAGAGCAGTGTCAACGAGGGTATAGAAGCCGTCAAGACAAGGTACGTCTTCACAAGAATCTGAGACAAAATTTTATTCCATTTCAGAAAGTACATATGGCAGATATTGTCATGATTGTGAAAGATTCCTTATTTTATGATAAATAGATGGATAAATAGAAGAACTTTGCAAAATATTCTATGTGTTTATTAAAAACACATAGTCATGGGTTTCCACTGGGTTCTGTCCGGTTACCTGCGACGATAATACTGGCCGCGTCGTACAAGTGAAATATTCTTGAGTACCGCGTTTAACACCGATCAAATAAATATTTATAACAAGCTTATGTGCTGTATTGTTTATTATTGAACCGTAACCTTGACATTTGATATACTTGCACAGTTCCATTGACGCGTTCATCTATGACGCCACGGTGCTGGAATACCGAGCTGGCAAGGACAAAGACTGTAAGCTGAGGACTGTTGGCGACTGGTACGCCCGCACCGGTTACGGCGTGGCCTTTCCCTATGGCTCGAAGTGGATCGACCCTATCAATCAAGTGATCCTCCAGCTTCAGGCAGATGGTATGTTCCACCTTAGGTTAATGGAAACTGACAAATTATTGGCAGCTTTTAATTCTTTGGATTACTGAAAAATGGCAATGTTTTGCTAACTTCTAAACAAATCATCCTAAATTATACAGATAGTGCATGCTGTGGATTGGGGCATCGGGATTTACAGCTCGAGAAAAGTGATGTTCAGCGAGTACTATATCCCATCCCTAGCTTGCAGTTTATATTTTATTGCACCGAAAAAATTGTACTTGCTCACCTGGAACTTATTTGCACAGAACTTGTTTGTCCAGAGCGGAGAAAGCCCTCGCTTTATTGAGTACTGTACGAACACGCAGACGACGCAAAGAACGCATAGGGAGACAAATACAATAGAAAAGACGCACGCAGTCGGTGGAGATTAGCTCGAAATCGTTGGTTATGAATTAGAGCGACGTTACTAAGCATGGGCGCGTTATCGTTGTGTGGCTGTGTATTGACCAATGGAAATTAAAAATCAGTATAGGAGGTATAACAATATTCATTATTATACCTCAAAGAGTGGTTCTTGTTTGTCATTGGTCAAGACACGGTCACATGATATCCCACAAAACATGATGTTCAACGATCTCGCGCTCAAGCAAAGTAACGTTACGCTCACAAATTAATATCGCACGTTCACCAGGCAATAGCCAACGATCTCGTGCTAATATCCAACGATGACGTACGTTTATTCTACCCCAGTTACCCCCCTTTGTGTGCCTCTCTGACGTCTGTTCGTTTGTGACGTAAACAACTGGACCATGGGTAGCACCGCTATCGGTTAACACCTGTTTTTCCGTATAATAAAGCATATAGTGCATGCTTGGGATGGAATAGCAGGAATTAGCAGCTCTCAAAAAGAGATATTAAATCACCCTCGATCGTTTATTATTGCTTCACTGGAGCTGACAATTCCTGATAGTTCATCCTTCAGCATACACTATTTGTATACTGGTGTCCCCATTGTTACCATCCAGTGAATATAATGTTTATAAATTATATTTATGACAGCACGGCACGATCGCAGTGAATGAACAGTTAAAGGGAATTAATATGTTTGTTACCAGACTTCACTGTAACAAATTTGCTTAGCCACTAGGGCTTTTGTTGACTGAGGCAGTGTTTGGGATTTGAGTAAGACCAGGATAAACCAGGAACAGAAAATGATGAAATATTGTACATGTAATCAACTGATTTCATACCGTCTATTTACACTGGTTTTTCATTGACGAAAGTTGCCAAATATGATTTATGTCCCGTCATCTTATAAATCGGTGTAAAAATTTCCTCTGTTTTGCTAGGCGAACTATTAGATGTAAAAATTTCCTCTGTTTTGCTAGGCGAACTTGAGCGGCTACAGCGGTTCTGGATGGCGGGCGCCTGCTCCAAGACCAAGAAGAAAGGAGAAAAAAGTCATAAACTGGGAATACCGAACTTCACCAGCGCCTTTATCCTACTTTTAGTCGGCATGTTGCTGGGGGCCATTCTCCTCACAATGGAACACTCCTACTTTAAATTCGGTCGTGGGTGTTTACGGAAATGGGACAAGTGTGGCTGTTGTGGTTTGGTCAGCTTGGTAAGTCCAGAATACCTCTCTCTGTGATTTTGTTAGCTTGGGGCGTCCAGAATATCTCCTTGACATATTCAGCCTAGTAGGCCCCGCTTTATAATATTAAATGTGTTTGACTATACTGATTCATTGCCAGCGACACCTTGGTTGTTCACCCAATTTGATCCTCATCAAAATAATGATCGTTTCTAGCTGATAACAGTATAACAGCATGACCTTTATTGACTGTTTGTGCATCGCGTTTATTGTTTGTGTTTGCATCTTTAGCCAAATACATTATGTGGTTGCAGAGTATGGGAAAATCTCTAACTTTTGAACAGTCAGTCATGGAGGCCATAGCTTTCCACAAAACTCACAAATGTAAGGATGCCAGGTGTGAGACACAGCTGTGGAAGGTTAGGCATGAGTTGGATCTAGCGCTCCTCAAGATTGACCGTCTGCAGGAGACACTGGCGTGAGTGACTTTAGCTTGTTATTCTTTTTTCTATGGACCATTTTGTTAACATATCACGGAATGTAACTAAGTCTGACTCGGTTGTTTAAGTATTACACCAAAACCCAGATTTTCGGAACCAAATGTGAGGATGTGTAAATGTGAGTGAAACCGAGGCGAAGAATGGCCATTAATTGTCACATGATCCTTGCCACAAATTCTCACAATTTTTTTTCTTTGTTTTACCAGAGACAGCGGCTTGAAAACAGATAGACGTGCCGTGTGGAGACTGGAGAACGCCGACGGGGAAGGAAGGCGGCCTAATCGGAGGCTTCAGCCTAACGGGATGACGCGGCTTGAAGGGGATCCCAGCCAAGTCGGGGAGTCCTCCCAGGCCCGGTCCCTATCCTCCGCTGAGGACATAGAAGGTAGCAGAGACTCGCCTCACAAGCTTGACTACACACCGGGCACGTGGCCCGTACGCCGTTCGCCCAGCTACACGTCAGCCATGCTGGGCGCTGAGCGTAATAAGTCCCCAACCAAGGTGCGTTACCATAACGGTAACTATTACGTGGAGGTGGACGATAACATGGAAATGGAAACAGTCTTGTGACAGTAGGACAGGCAACTTCCGGAACCAAACGGGTGTGCGTCTGACGCAGTGGATTACCAAGGACTAGTTTACCTGCACTCAAGACGTTAAACTGACACGGCCATTAATTCTTTCTCATTGAATACATCGAAATCATCCTGGCCGTGCAATATACTGCCCATCTCATCCAATCATGTTGCTCATACTAAACAATTCTACAGGTTTGACCAAAGTGGCCACGCCTCACCAGAAGAGCTTCCAGGACCAACAAGCTGTGATTTGTGTATATGTCATAAGGCTTCCGACTTTTCTCACATCAGACCCCCGATTTCTTTTTGATGACGATGCCTGTGTCTGTTGTAGACTGTGGCAGGAGAATGTGTATGATAAGCTGTTACGTCCAATCTGTCACCATCATGACCCCAACACCATGGAGCAAGTCTTCAGGGCAGTGGTTCTTCCATCCTATGAGGGATATATACATGCCATCTTTTGTAAATTACTTTAGGTATCATATATAGTAATGGCGCTTGCCAGATTGTGTACTCATGCGCAGAGCCCTCGACACTTTAGTATCACTGAACTTGCAGTCATCAGTAGTTTTTGGCAAACGCCAGAAGTGTCAACAAAGTCTAAGCTAGATACTAATGCAATTACACTTGTGCGTGAGAGTAATTCAGCGCCACTGACGCAGGACAAGACAAATACGGGCTCGTGCTGCATTGTTTCTTGTCGTGCTGCTCACCATCAGCTCTCATGATGTGACGTCGTGGCTGTGACAACACAGAACAGTTGCTTGACACTTGCCACTGTTGCTGTGACACTACGAATGAGCACGGGACGCTTAGCTATTGTGACAAGACTACGGCAACCCAAACTGCGTGACACTTGTGGCTGTGACAACGCTGATATGCGGGGCTTAACCATTGTGACTGACGACATGAACAACACGTAGTGCTTAGCAATGATAGCTGTGACCACACTGATGACCATGTGGAACTTAGCCATTGTCGCTGTCACAAAAGTGTAACAGTCATTGTTTTGAGTTAGAGCGCAGTACCGGTAGATGGTGACACAGTAATTGGTGTCCACGATGCTTACTCAGCAGACGTGCTAACTACGTCTTTTGGTGTCACTTACATGTACATAGGGCATATATGCCGAGCTTCAAACATGAGATTGTGAGGACATCCACCATCTAAAATCGTTTTACCCGTACAGGTGTTCGCATTCTCGGTCATTCACACCATGGACAGGGGCTATGGGTGAGAGGCACGCTATCAGGTGCATGTTGGGCATTCAATTTCCAGTAGAGACGTTTTACATGTACCTGTATTATTTTTCTCAGACATATACGCCATGCAGACCTTGTAATTTAGAAATAATGGACTGCAGTGGATTTACCGTGTTATCATACATGATCTGAAATGCGCTACCAGCGATCAGTGTTCACCTTGATGCTAACGGAGGTCCAGTGAACAAGCGCAGGGCTGTGTATCATGTGACGACTGGGGTAGATATGTATGATTGCGGCCAGGTTTGATACATACCATCTTAATAGAAAGTGAGCGTTTCCTTTCCTAAGTGAATAAGCCTTCGGATTAAGTAATAGACCTATTCGTTGGTCATTAAATATTACAGTTTCCAGAATTATTTCCTGGTTAGAAATATTGTTTTTTTATCAACTATAAGGACAGTTTCTTATATAGTCAGGAGGTATGTTCATCATAATTGCATGAATGGATGCGGAAAATCTGAATTGATTGGAATGATCTGTGTAGACTAGATTCTGTATTGCTCATACACTAAGGCCAGCTGTACCATTCGAATGGAATTGATAATATTCAGTAACTTATCTCAATAACGTTGTAAAAATAACATTTGAGATATTTGGTCATTGTGTATGTAAGGGGAGAGTTTGTGATTCAGCAAGTATTTTCATTCTCAGATAATATTGTCTTGCTGTTATACTGTAAATAAGTTAGATGCATACAGACATTATTTGGCACCGTGCAAATTAGCTCCCAGTCGCACTCAAGGCGTTTTTGGTGGCCGCTTAAAGTACCTCCATTCAGTTTGTATTTGTAACCCTTCAAACTAGCTCTCTGCCGCGTTCCTTCTGTGTTTGGCACCGTTCAAACTAGCTCTCCGCTGCGTTCAGTCTGTATTTGGCACCGTTCAAACTAGCTCTCTGCCGCGTTCATTCTGTATTTGGCACCGTTCAAACTAGCTCTCTGTCGCCTTCAGTCTGTGTTTGGCACCGTTCAAACTAGCTCTCTGTCGCCTTCAGTCTGTATTTGGCACAGTTCAAACTAGCTCTCTGCCGCGTTCAGTCTGTATTTGGCACAGTTCAAACTAGCCCTCTGCCGCGTTCCTTCTGTATTTGGCGCAGTTCAAACTAGCTCTCTGCCGCCTTCAGTCTGTATTTGGCACAGTTCAAACTATCTCACTGTCGCGTTCATTCTGTATTTGGCACCCTTCAAACTAGCTCTTTGTCGCATTCAGTCTGTATTTGGCACCCTTCAAACTAGCTCTCCGCCACGCTCAGCCTGTATTTGGCACCATTCACACTAGGTCTTTGTCGCGTTCATCTTGTATTTGGCACCGTTCTAACTAGCTCTCCGCTGAGTTCAGTTTGTATTTGGCAGTATCTGTGTACACTCAATCAGTATGCTTTTAATGAGACATGGATCTGGCTTGACTGACGCCAAATACTGGCTAGACGTGCCAAGCAGTCATTTCAGTCCATACTTAATACTGCTTTTATGCCACAATAAGTTAGCATGATACTGTGACCACAGACAAGCTTTACCACCCCAGCTTACTGTTCTTCAGTCACCGAGGACCAGTTTAAAAATGTAAAATACCATGGTTTCAGGATTCGTGAAGATTGGGCAGGCGAAAGATAGGATGTTTTGTAGTCGCATCAAGGAAGCAACAGAAGGTCAGTTTGACCCAAGTAAAAGACTGTAACCATAAGCTGGTTTGATTACACTGTGATCATCTGGGCCACGTGCAGAATATAGCATTATCTATGGTATAGTGTGTTATGTTGATTTAGACAAGCCCCCTTCTGTTCCACCACGCCGTTCTCGCTGAAACGGGTTGTATATGTTATGATATACACATTACACTTGGCTGTTTACAGGGAATCAAAAAAAAAAAGAATACTCCAGTACCCTTCATATTGACACAGTTTAGGGATTCCTTCGACCTGTGACTTAGACAGCGGAAGGGCTCGACACTGGACTTATACACAGAGAGTATAAAGTTCTCGCCTCCGGACTTGTCATAGAGACAGCGTGTAACGCTTGTTTCTGCACTAGTCACGGAGAAGGCTCATAGTGCTCGCCTCTGGACGCAGTCAGTGTAAAGCGATCCCCTCTGGACACAGAGACAGCATGTTCTCGCCGCTGGACGTCACGGAGACAGCATGAAGCGCTCGCCTTTGGACTTGTGATGCAGACGGCGTGAAACGCTCTCTTTCGAACTTGAGACGCAGAAGTAAAACGCTCCCTTCTGGGCTTGCGAAGACGACTTGTAACTCGTGAAATTTGGTTTGTGTTGGACAGAAATAAGATGTCCAGTTTGGGGAATGGCGGTTTAATGCTGTGTCAAAAACTGTATACTTTTTGCCATATGACTAAACCTTTAACTCTGACCATATATTTGGCTGCTGTGTGTGTGTATGAGTCAGAACAACTACATGTAGACTTCTCTGTCCAGTGTCAGTACAGGATATGTATATATGTCCAAGTGACCATCTACCATAATTATACTAAATTAAACTTTCTATTCCCTCCCTGTTTTTGATTCACTTATTGAAACTTTTGACATTTACAAGTATATCATGATAAATATGCCATTTTCTTTGTTTGCTTGTCGTTAAGAACAATTACCTGTACATTGTGCTCTCTCAGCTCATGAAAGTTATATGGTTTTATGTTACTTTGATTTACTCGCTGAAATGGGGCATTTTTATTTATTATTTGATTTCATGTCTTGCCGTTTTGACGCCATTTTCAAGCAATAAAACGAGTAACAACAGATCGTGTTGACTTTCATCGTAATACATAGCGGGTATAGAAGACTGGAGAGCGCTTAAAAAGTGTCAGATGACAGGTCTCCTCGACTTATGGCTTAATCAAAATTGGGTTAACAATGCAGTGAAGTTGATTAATATTTGATAGTCATCACTGGACTAGAATTACTCAAACAGCTATGTTGTCATAACATAAAGAAAGCTAAGGGATAAGGACTCGGGGACACCATAGTCCACCAGTATAGAAACCTTGTTCATGCGGGAATAATAATATATAGGTCTTATGTATATAAAATTCTTAATCGACGAAGTGATTGTGAACTGACTAGAGACACTGACCTAAAGGAATCGTTCCAAATCATTACTGTAATATCCTTGTTGTTGTTGCTGTAGGGCACTAACTCAAATGTACTCTCTCAATGGCCCAATGGAGCGCTGCGCATGGGCAGAAATAGTGACGTCCCTTTGCTCACGAGAGTGCGTTGAAAAAGCGGCTACCCTCAGGTGCTATGCTTTGTGAACGTTATTCAGAAGTCATTATTAGGTGAATGAGTGGCGATATTGGTAATCAGGCAGCTATCGATTAACCAATCACAGTTGACATCCTTGAATGAAACACAGCATTACGCTTGTCATTTGAGTACGATTTAGCTTTGCTTTTAACATTGCTTTTAACATTGTTTTTGGCTTATATCAACACAGTGCAACAATGCTGTGTAGTCTTGTTTCGGGACGTACACAATGAGCGGTTACGCACATACTGCTGCCTTAGTGAAGGAGCCCTCACTAGTTTTCCGTAAGCGATAATGTTAACGTTTAACATCCTCTCCGGACGTATGAGGGAAGGTCTGTGAGCAACCTGCGGAATCGTGTGTATCCCCAGGGCTCTGCCCGGTTTCCTCCCACCATAATTCTGGCCGTCGTCGTATAATTGAAATATTCTTGAGTACGGCGTAAAACACCAAGCAAATAAATAAAATTTCAGTTAAATGACGACGAGAAATCATTAGGTGTGTAAACATATATACTGTGTGTTCTTCGTTTGTTTCGTTGTGCTATCCTCTCAGTGCTGATCACCAAGCGAGGCAGCAACAAGTACCATTCGTTGTGCTATCCTCTCAGTGCTGATCACCGAGCAAGGCAGCAACAGGTACCATTTTTAAACTCGGGTTTAACCCGAGCAGGGCTTGATCCTTCTAGGCGAAAGCTCTAACCATTAAGCCACCGAAGCGGTCCGTTCAAATTTGTATCAGTGAAACTCATACCTGCTCAAAGTTTGCTCAAAAATACATTATCATTATTATTTTTATACCAAGCATGTGTATGTACAAAACAAAATTTGAAATAAAAACATTCACATAATTACTTTGGCGATCTAAGGCTCCTGATTACTACCATGTCACCCACCCTGTAATATGTCAAGGACATTGGTTTGACCAGCCCTTCCGGCTCTCTTTGCCAATCACGCGTTGTCAAATAAACTACATGCCGACTGACTTGCGGAGTGGAGAAAAAGAGTTGGATAACAAAAGGAATAAGTGGATCACAACTTCTATTTATTCAGAGAGCGACGATTTGGTATACTAGGTACTAATACCGTTATCAAACATAATGCTTTAAGCCGTATGCAGGAAAGCATTATGCTTGATAACGGTATTAATACATTTACCGAAACATTGCTCACTAAATAAACAGAAACCGTGATCCATCTATTCGTTTTCTTACATGCAAACTGTAGGCAACCTTCATAACAGAGGAGTCCTTTGTGCAGAGGTGTTGATTCAGAACAGTGATTGTCAAGGTGATGGTTAACTGCGTTATGGCGAGCGGCGGGCCACCCACCCTACTCACAATGTCTTCATGTAACGCTCTACACTGAAAGCATATAATATTTTTGTTGTCCCCGTATGTGGGATACACCACAAAGAAGATCCCTGCTGTGACATAGAATCAGTTATTAGCAAGAGGTATTGGCTCGTAAAGGGCATTTGTTCTTAAGACATTGATTTTCCATCTGGCTGACAGAAGTTGAAGTCAGCAAGGTGAACGCCGGCCAGAGATTACTTTACGCCCGGTGGCCGTCGTCCTTTATGTTGAGTGGCTTCTCAGTTCAGGACTTTGCGTTCTAATCCACCGTTCTATAACCAGATCGTTAGACCGAACCACGCAGCTTTCTCAAACACCCTTTCCGGATACGACTTTGTGACAGGTAAACGCCATTTGTTATAACGGTTTCTGGAACGTAGATTAGACACGAAATACAACCCATGGAACAATTATTTTTCGTGAATACAAGCAAACTTAAGTTAGATGATTGCGCACACCTTCAAGTTCAATAGTGCATTGTTCAGAGCACAAAACAAAGCAGTAACACACTTGAACACTCTGGTATTCAGACATATAATACGATGAACGGTAGGATATCTACTGCTCTTCACGAAAGTAAGACAGGGTCAGAAAGGATCGTAGTTGTAAGACAACAGAAGGATGCAAACTGAAAGATTTGTGCCAAGTGAAGTGTTTATTTATTGCCATTTAGTAGGTCATACGGCATAAAACACCAATCAAATAAATAAATAAAATATTTATTGCTGGTACAAATCATATAGCAATTATTTTGGGGTGGTGAAGGATGATAACATTTTTCCATAAAACAAACTAAGAATATGATTCTGAAACAGAAATTATATTTATTAGTGTCATAATGATGCTTAAATGATGTATAGACATTCACAAAGAGGTCACATGGAAATAGAACAACAGTTGTTGAGAAGTTTGATATGGAGAATATCAAAATAGTTAAGAAAATCATATACTAAATGAAAGGCTAAATTGTACGACATTTATTGACAAAATTAGCTAAAGATTGGAATACTTTGTTGATATTTATTTCCGGCTTCATTGTTGCTGCATGGTTTATACACTCCTGCACAAACAAAACACGAGTGAAATTCCGGCCTTTGGACTTTTATCTTTCCTCAGTTAAACTGATAGTGACAGAGGGATTCTCGTAACAGACAACCTGGGAAAATTGGATTTTACTCGAACTGCAGTTAAAAGTGACCTATGCAAGTGTTTGAGGTCAGGGTGGTTAAAATTAAAATTAAAATGTCCACTAATCAAAAGGGTTCTAATCTCTTTGCATCACTAAAAGACAAATAAGTGATAATACAAGAAAGAATAAAGGTCTTCCGGATTAGTTGGCATGCCTTTTTCCATAACGAACAAACCACGGCATGTTTGGAATCTGAGAACAATTCAGGATTTTTATTGCACCACAAAAGGCCCAGCATTTTCATCTTTCAGTCACAACTTACACGTTATAACGCCCCTCGAGTTCATTTTGTTTATAATGACAACAAATGTGCTATCATCTTTAACGAATAGACAATATCCCGTCTTACTTATGGCTGAACAAATATTGAATCAGTTACCACACTTAAGGAACGCCCAGCCTTACTTAAGGCTAGACAAAGATCGAATGATCCAACAAGGTTTAATAAAGAACATTCAGTCATATTTGAAACTGAAAAACACCGAATCAGCTACCACACTATACACACCAGGAACACCCAGTTCAAGGACTGGACACACCTGAAATCTTACATCATATTCGTACTGATAAGAATGGAATTGAGCTTGGAGAAAGAAAGAACATCGAATGCTAACGTTAAATTAAGTTAGGCCAGCTACAGGTATGGAATGCTCAGTGAAGTCAGAACAAATATTGAATTTTTTTGTGAAGTTAGAACAAGAAGGAATCGTCCATGAAGTCAGGAACAAATATTGGACCTTGTAACATGCTGTAACAACAGACATTGAATCTTTCTTGATTTTGCAGCAATCGGATCTTATAGCAGGATTAAACAATAAAATATTACACCGGCTTCATTAATCATCACTGTCCACATTGACTTACTTTACGTTAGAAAAATCGAGTCTTACTCCTTGTATAGAATCTTTCTTCAGATTAGAATAACTATCTGATGTTACTTGACACTGGGGCAACAATGAAGGTTACTTAACGCTGTTACAATCATTTATTCTTTATTGTTCAACCATCAAATGTTACCTAACGCTGAGACTGGAATCGAATGCTACTTAACGCAGAAACAACCACAGGGTGAGACTTGACGCTGAACCACCATCGAATGCCACTTGGAGCTGGAACAAGCACTGAGTGTAGCTTAATCCAAGGGCAACCATAAAATGTTATACCTCACGTTTCACGCAGAAAAACCATTGCATGTTTCTTAACACTGGAACAACCATTCCATGTTACGTGACGATGGAATAACCACTGAATGTTAAGTACTTGGCGCTGGACAACAATCATATTTTATATGACAATGGATCAACCACCGAATGTTCTGTAAAAATGAAACAGCAATCAATTTCTACTTGATGTAACATACATCCGACTCTAGATCAACCCTCAAGTCTTACTGGACACCAGGAAAAAGAAGAATGTTACTTCACGATGGATCAACCTTCAGATGTCACCGGACGTTGGGATAACCACCGAATATTTCTTGATGCTGTAAGTTACACACTTGAACTAAAGGATTCGATACAACGTTTTCTGTCGCCGAGAACATTTTGTCCCACGTAAGACTTCCTACACGGTGACTCTTTTCTTGCTTTCGTTCGCCACAGCCCCCTCTTGTAATGTCGCGTGTTCCGATGTTTACACACACAACATCTACAAATAAGCAGAGACTTGAACCCCAGTTTGAACGTGTTACTCATCCAGTAATAGATGAAGGGGTTGTAGCAGCTGTTGCTCATAGCCAGCCAATGGAAGGAGATCCAGGCGATGGGCATGAAGGGACGATCGTAGAGGGCCGGATTCTGGTCGCCTAGCAGAGTGACCACGTGCAGCGGAAGCCAACAAATGGCGTACAGTATCACAATGATCATCATAATTTTCACCATCTGCAATATAACCATATCATGTCATCAGAGTTGTTGCCACCCTTATATATCTGATCTCGCTAATTGGCTTTTGTAATAGCTTCTGACCGAATATCTTAACGAATGAAGTCATCTGTTCGAATCTAGCTATTGCTGGTTCGGCTGACTACCTTTGAATAAATAGGGTGGTTTTTAGAGGAGGGAAAGGGTTTCCCTCTGGCACATTCAAGTGCAGAAATGCTTAGTATCCATGGCTACACAGTCAACATAAATTGGACGTTTGCATTCAATGTGGACGGCAAACTCACACAATAGAACAAAGTAGTTCGGCGTGTGTGTAGTTTTTGATAGGGTGATTTTTATCAATTAACTGTCGTGAGCCAATAAGGTAGATCTCAACATTCTTCCAAAGACGGGGTACAATATTTATCTCACTCGCTTTATCCCATGTCCAGGGTCACATTTATGGAATAAATAACCTTATATAAGTCTTTTTGAGGGAAGAATAGAAATATAAAGGGAACTATAATGGAAGCCATACTACCATCGTTTATTAGAGGAGGTGAAGTTAATTTGAAGAAAAACACCTTGATAACCCCGCAGATGTTTAAAGGCCATACACCCTGTGGAGGATCGTCTGACTTTCTCACCCACTAGCGCACGAACAGATGGTGCATCGACATGAGGTAGAAGCATAGCGTCATTAATTCCGGACACCTCACTCATACAATGAGTAGCACAAGAACCCACCCGTAAGACTTTAGGCTCATGTTCAGTTAAAACTCACACACACAAAATCAACCTATCGAAAAAAGGTACAACCAAAAATTTCCTTCCCCCTTGTACTTTCGTCTCTTTCATCTCAGATCCATCATCAGTATACTTTTGTCTCTGTTATCTCTGACCCGTTATCAGCATACAGTAGGCCTGTTATCTCAGACCCGTCATCGGGTGGTCTCGGTCATCTCAGGTCCGTCATTAGTATACTGTAGTTCCTGTCATCTCAGGCCCGTCAAGAGTATACGATAGTCTGTGCCACCCCAGGTTCGTCATCAACAGACGGTAGTCTCTTTCATTTCAGGTCAGTCGTCAGCATATGGTAGTCTCTGTCATCTCAGACGCCCTCATCAATATACCGTAGCCTCGGTAATCTCCGTCTGTCATTGGTATACAGTCGTTCCTGTCATCGTTGTACTTAAGTATTTGTCATCTCAGGCCTTTCATTAGTACACGGTAGTCTTTGTCATCTCAGGCCCGTCATCAGTACACGGTAGTCTTTGCCATCTCAGACCCGTCATCAGAACACTTTAGTTTCTGTCATTCCAGGCCCGTCATCAGCATACAGTAGTGTCTGTCATCTCAGACTCGTCGTCAGCATACGGTTGTCTCTGTCATCTTAGGCTCGTCATCAGAACTGGGTAGTCTCTTTCATCTCAGACCTGTGATTAGCATACTGTAGTCCCTGTCATCTCAAGCCCGTCACGAGTATACGGTAGTCTCTGTTATTTCAAGTCAGTAATCAGCACACGGTAGTCTCTGTCACCTCGGTCATCTCAGACCCCCCATCAGTATACTGTAGTCCTTGTCATCTCACACCCCTGATCAATATACCGTAGTCTCGATCATCTCAGGTCCGTCATCAATATACCGTTGTTCCTGTCATCTCAGACCCGTCATCAATATGCCAAAGTATATGTTATTTCAGGTCCATCATCAACAATCAGTAGTCTCTGTCATCTCATACCCGCCATCAGTACACCTTGATTTTGTCATCTCGGGCCCGTCATCAGAATACCGTGGTCTCTTTCATCTCAGGCCTGTCATCAGCACACTTTAGTCTCTGTCTTCTCACGCCTGTCATCAGTATAGGTAATCTCTGTCATCTCAGACCCGTCATCACTATACCGTAGTGTCTGTTATTTCAGGCCCATCACTAGCGTACAGTAGTCTCTGTCATCTCATACCCGCCATCAGTACACTTTGATTTTTTCATCTCAGGCCCGTCATCAGTGTACCGTGGTTTCTTTCATTTCAGGCCTGTCATCAGCATAGGTAATGTTTGTCTCTCAGGTCCGTCATCACTATACGTTAATCTCTGTCATCTCCGGCCCGTCATCAATACACTTCAGTGTCTGGCATCTCTGGTCCGTCATCAGCATACGGTAGTCTGTCATCTCAGGCTCATTATCAGTACACTTTAGTCTCTGTCATCTCAGGCCCGTCTTCAGAATAGAGTAGTCTCTGTCATCTTAGGCCCGTCATCAGCATACAGTAGTCTCTGTAATCTAAGGCCCGTAATGAGCATATCATTTTAGGTCTCTATCATTTCAGATCCGTCATCAGCATACAGTAATCTCTACTATCTAGAAGGCTATAATCAGACGTTAGCCTCTGTCTATCTACAAACATGTCATCATGTCAATAGCTTGTCATCTATAACCATGCCATGAGCGTATTAAAGTCTCCGTCACCAACAAGAACATCATCAGCATACGTGGTCCCTTGTCATCAGCATCAGCACACTTTAGTCTCTTTCATCTCTGGTTCATCATCAGCATATGGTAATCTCTGTCATCCCAGGCCCGTCGTCAACAGACAGTAATCTGTCATCTCAGACACGTCATAAGCATACGGTTGTCTCTGTCTTCTCATGTCCGTCATCACAATAAGGTAGTCTATCATTTAAGACACGTCATTAGCACACGGCTGCCTCTGTCATCTCAGCCGGTTATCAGTGGACTTGATACACAAGGCCAGCAGTAGTCACCATCAGACGATAGTCTCTGTCATTCCAGGCCCGTCATCGCCAAGCAGTAGTCTCTGTCATATCAGCCCGTTATCAGCGTACTTTAATTTCTATCATTTCTGACCAATCATCAACAGACGATCAAGCAACAATCTCTGTCATCTCAGGCCCGTCTTCAGCATGTGGCAGTCTTTGTCATCTCAGTTCCGTCATCAGTATACTTTAATCTCTGCCATCTCAGACACGTCGTCAGCATATAGTTGTCTTTGTCATGTCAGGCCCGTCGTTAGTACACTTTAGTCTCTGTCATCTGATACCCGTCTTCAGCCATCGGTAGTCTTTGTCATGTCTTGTCCGTCATCTGCATACAGTAGTCTCTCTCCTCTCAGGTTCGTCTTCGGAATACGGTAATCTTTGTCATGTCTTGTCCGTCATCAGTATAGGGTCGTCTTTGTCATATGCGGTCCATCATCAGCATGCGGTTGTCTGTCATCTACGATGTGATCATCAGACGCCAGCCTCTGTACCCTACAATCCGCATTTTGAAATCTTCGTCACCTACAAGCCCGTCACCAGCGTACGGTGGTTTCTGTCATCAGCATACGTCAATCTATTTTCTACAATGCTATCATCAGCATACGGTAGTATCTTTCGTCTATAAATCTGTCATCAGTATTCTGCGGTTTCTGCCTTCAGCATATAATGATCTCAGTCATCAGCACATAGTGGTCTCTGTCATTAGGATGCGGCCCCCATGTTTTGGTTCCCATTAGGTGTACATCCCTATATCACTAACTGCATTGTACAATTACCTGCATATCTGTAAAAGCTGACAAAAGCTGTTCGTATCAAACAGAAAATATCCAGTATTTTTCCAGCGGGTTTTGTATACAACGGTGTAAGGGCTCCTGTATACGGGAGCCAATTAGATGGTTCAGCGAAATTGTTCAGATTTCGACTGATTTAGTCGTATATATCCAGGAAATTATAGACGAGTGGATGTGTTGAGGTTTATTGTTTTTATATACTAGAATGACACGTTCACAAAAACCTGGAAAATAACAACTTATTACATGGCAATCTATCTACTTTTCTCACACCATTCATGTCATTGATGGATATATGATATCGACGGCTGCAATTTCGTGGGACTTATTTTTTATTGACTAAAAAGTATTCGATCTTCTGAGCTAAGATATTATGATGCAAAAGTTGTCGATTTATCAATTAAAGGACAATGCGATAATGGCTCTTTCATTTGTATACTATCGAATGTGTTACATTGTCTGCACATCACAGGGCACAAATTGTGTAAGAGGCGTTCCCGTTTTAGAGCCACTGTCGTTTTTTTCTCTGTAGGCCGCTATTAACGATAGCTTCTTGGCAGATGACTCTTTTAAATTAAACTGCAAAAGATAAACTGAAACTGAAATATAAGCTGAAATTAATTAATTGTCAACTTGGAAATTTGAATGAGAAAACAAAAATTTATCTAAACGATGAAAAGACTAAATTACGACCAACAATAAACAACTACGCCTGGAAGATGCAAAAGTTAGTTTATATGCATTCAACAGAAAAATGGAAATTTGGCACACAATAATTAAACAGTGGTCAACTTTAATTCAAAATAAATGCGAGCTCATTACGACCAACCATAAACGATTATACCCGGAAGATGGAAAACTTAACGTATATGCATTGGATAAACTCTGCAAATTTTCCGTACAAAATTGTTTGGTATAGGCCTATGTATTCAAAACGATCCTTCAATCTTCATCTTAGAATTTAGCTAGAATTTAAATGCTCTTACGACACAATACCACTTTTTAGTTTTATTCTTATTTTTTTTACCATCTGGAAAAACTGTACGCAGAGTGTTAATAATAGACAAGACAGTTTATTATTAAAGAGATCGGCATCGGCATGGGTTTTTTTTACGTCTAAAAGCATGTCCTTAGCATGATGTCACCATCAAGTCTGCACCTGCCATCTACATAAGTGGTTCTGTGCTGTCTACATAAGTGGTTTTGTGCATAAGATGTTCTGTGCCATCTACAAGCCTTCAGGAAATGTTTGTACACCAGCGAGCCTACCACCAAAGTCACTTATTTTTTGAACAGCATATCTGAGAATCATTTGTCAGTCGTATATTAAGACTTTTTTCGTCTCACGGGTTTGATTTTAAAGGCGTCGTCTGTCTCTGATTCAACAAAAGAATGGTTGAAAACAACCGTGTTTGGTTGACTTGAATAAACCATCGCCGTTTTTATAATCTGAAAACATCTTCGATCGGGTTTAATACTGATCCCAAATGGCCTAGAATGAAGGTATGCGGTTGATACACAAGGCTACGCTGATCCAGTTGACGGGTAACCTGGCGTCCCAAATCAATACGCGGATGGTGGCAGGGGAAGACTATATACAGATTCTGGAAGTGTCTGACATTAAGAAAGCTGTAAAACTACCATTTACTTCAGTAAAGAGTAACCGCACAGAGATCTAGTTCTCTTGACCTAGACATTATAACTCTGAAGTATCTGAAGCAGAGGCTGCTTGACATGTTCTACGTAATGTTGGCATTAATTAGGTTCAGGCCTCCTAGACTGTTTGTAAATGTTAAATTGGTTGCGGTCGTTTTTAGAACTCACCTTTTGTTTATTGTTGGTAAGCCTGGCATCGGAAATCCGTTTGCTAGGACTCTTCCTGAACCAGATGGCCGCGGCAACACGACTATAGGCAAACGAAAGGAACAGGATGGGCAAAAAGTACTGTAATACCATAACCACCAGGCTGTAATGATACTTCAGTAGTGATTCTTGCCAGTTTTCCTGACATAATGGGACACCGTTGTCTAGCGTGACTGTGGAGGTGAGGGCTGTGGGTAGAGAGATAGTCAGAGACAGTCCCCACACTCCAATAATCATGAGAACGGCGTGTCGCTTACAAAGACGGTACCGCATCGGGTACACTATAGCAATGTATCGGTCAATGCTAACAGCCACCATTGTATAGGCGCTAACAAAGACAAATACAGTCTGGAGGTAACACACCAAGGGGCACATGATGGCCCCAAAAGGCCAGTACATGAGTATCAGGTTGGACACAAACGTGAAGGGAATACACACACTGGCCATTAGCATGTCACTACAAGCCAAGTTAACAATGAAATAGCTTGTCACGTTCTTAACTTGCTGGAACCACAAAACTGTGTAACATACAACAGCATTGCCACCAACAGCCACGAAAATGACCGTGACATAGAGAAATGTGACAAGTAGCTTAGTTTTAGTATCCGGCAGACCGGACACCGTGTTCAGGTCGTCGTTTTCTGCACTCTGGTTTGCATCTTTTAGTTCCGTTATGTCGGTAGAGTTACACATATAGTCAACAATTTCCATGTCTTCTCTACGATATGTTTGCACTGTGGCACACTTGTTACAGAAAATGGTAGAGTGAGGAAAATTCCGCATAAACAGCCCTGCAAACGATCTCTGCTAATTGGCCAACTGGGTCGTCGTATTATCACATATTACCACCCAGAGTACGTCAGGTGCAGCATACGTCGTATCACTCACAGTCACATGATGGTCTTCAGCACCTGTGCATGTGTAACACCCAGCCATGTGTCTGGCTTGGCTTTGACAAGCTTGTTGTATCCATCACGATGACGTAATCCTGCTGTGCTTGTGAATGGACTGTGGCATGCGCCTTTCCACAAGGTCCTGTGCAACTCGGCATTCCTTAAACTACTTACTACGAGAGGCCAAACTTACACCAAGCAAAGCCCGTCCCTAATACCCGGGGAAATTCTCAGACTGGGTTCGTCATTTCGGTTAAAGAGCTCAGGCACTTCAGTCTATCTAATCGACACTAACGTTCAGTAACCCTGACAGATCCGAATTTTCCGTCCCTTTTTTTGCAGAACAAAAGGTTGAGGAATGGAGCTCTTGTCACCTGATGGGGCAGGGTTTTCTAGAGGCTTTTTGAGCACATTACTGTTACTGAAAACCTGAATGGAAAAACGAAGCCATCATAACGAGCTACAAGGCTTTGAAAGTCATTGGAAACGAAGCGCCCTGTAACAACGCTACTAACTGCGGTGGCCTAAAAATTAATACCGATTTGCAGCCGAGAATCCTTCATGTCAAGACGATAAAAGGGAGCAGAGCTGCCATTGTCAACAATGACGTCAAATCACATACCCTGAAAGGAGACCTCTGAGTAATGAGCAGGCTGGATATCAACAGGCGAACCATACGTCTGCATGTATCGCCTTTTTTCTACAGCGACATACATGTACTTATCTATTTATTTATTTCATGGTTGTTTAGTGATTTTAATGATATTTAATGATTTTTCAGCCCCATGTATACACCATGGTGGCCTTGTCTTGGATGGAGTCAACGTGGCAATATTTTTTTCTGCACGGAAGAAAGCACCAAAAAAATAAATACTTCAGTAAGTACTGCAGACTGTATCCGGATACTAAAGGCGGGCACTAGTTCAAAAAGCAAATGCATCGTAACAATAAAACCAATGACCCATAGGAAAACGTTGAATTATTGGTAGGTCAACTTTAAAATTCCACTGAAAGAAACATGCCTCGTAGAATATGAAATTACATAGACCTACCTTACTATAAATAGGCAGGTGAAAAAGCAACAATTATAGTTAATATGACCACGCCTTGACCAAATAACTTAATCCGATTTGGAATGAAACATTGCACTTATTATATCCTTGCGCATCCGCAAGTGCGTAGCATAATCAAAGTGTCACCCTTTTACACATACAGGCTTGTGGCTTTAAGGTGATAATGCACAGATACCTATCCCCCCCCCGCTCAATTTCTTAATCAGTGTGTGGTATGATCTTAGCATGTGTATATATTTCCGTGTGCATACGTGCATTCCAGTTCTTCTATAAGCCGTTTTAGAGAATTAATTACATCTGTGAATTTAGCGTATACAGACCTATTCACCTGACATTTCGTTTTTAGTAAAGCAGTAAAGAGATCATAGTGAACGCCGAAATTTGTCCTAGGCTTTCAGGGGAATCTGCCTATAGCATATACATGTATAACCCCTCAGGCTTGAAGGCAAAAGCTATCACGCACCGCATCAAATCGATTTGCGTGCACGGATGTACCACTAGATGTATCGTCCTAGTGAACTTTTAGCAGTGATGTTATTCGTAATCAGGATGGCGATTTGATAACGATCGACTTAAACGAGCCGCTCAATACCCAATCAAGTCGTTGATATTTTCAAGATTGACCTTCGTTTATTGCGCTGTACTTTATTAGGTTGGTGGCCTGTTCACACAAATATGTTTAAAGACTGACAGGACAAGCTGATTGTTAATCCGAGCTCGATAAAGGATCTCAGGATATCGCTTGATTCTGACTGATAGTTTTCTGCAGTGAATTACCTTCAAGATTACGGCAAATTATTTGGAAGAAACAGTAAAACTGAAATTCAAAATGTAGCGAATAATTCGCACATACTTTTAGCGACACCATTTTAGCATCTGGTGATAACAGGATGTCAAAGGCCGATGACAGGTATGTCTTCATACATTCCACATAATACTTGCACGCATGCGCTCTACGAAGCCACCACCCCGTTCTTGTATCAGTTATGCCGTAATCACACGGACTGGTTATTCTTCTCGACCAAACCTTTGCTAAAATAACTCTTTTAACTGAAACATAGGACTGTTTCTTCAACACATTGACTAATCGTGATGGATTGTATTTTAAGCTGGCTGTATCGTGTGTATTGTCCTTCCATTTTGTATTTCTTACAAATCATAGTGCATCCAGAGAACCGGACAGTTAAATTCCACGACGAGCCAGAACTTGGCCCGGAACAAATCGTGATAAATCGTATCTATTTACCACGGCGTCTATATCTAATGCGCACGTGTGCACAGAGATGCGTAAGATTTATGTTTTTTACCCCTGTTTACGCCTCCGGTAAACGTTTTTCATCTTTTCCAAGCAGATGCTCCACTATTCTACGCAGTGTTTATTTATTTCTTACAATCAGTGATTTGATGTGTTTGTAGACAGCGCTCAGGTCGTTAAGAGTGGTGTTTCAAATGGAATATGAAAAATTCAGGAGAAGAAATGCCTGGCTGAGAATTTCTTCATCTAAACGCAGTATTAAGTTCTATGACTTTGAATGTGAGTAGACTACTGTTAATTATATAAATTCCGGTGGTATACATTATCAGCTATTATCTCCTTTATAGTGTCTGTCTGATTCTTATTATTCCGAGCGCGTTATTCTCTGATACACATCATCACCACGCGGGCAGCATGATATAACTAGCCTGATGTGTAAAAAGCACATTATTGACTAGAAAACGTGTACTACATGTGATCACCATGCGGACAGCATGAAATAACTAACCTTTTGTGTAAAAGACACATTATTCACTAGAAAACGTGTACTACATGTGACCACCATGCGGACAGCATGATGTAACTAGCCTTTTGTTTAAAAAGCACATGGTCACCATACGGACAGCATGATGTAACTAGCCTGTTGTGTAAAAAGCACATTATTCACTAGAAAACGTGTACTACGTGTGATCACCATGCGGACAGCATGAAATAACTAACCTTTTGTGTAAAAGACACATTATTCACTAGAAAACGTGTACTACATGTGATCACCATGCGGACAGCATGATATAACTAACCTTTTGTGTAAAAAGCACATTATTCACTAGAAAAACGTGTACTACATGTGATCACCATGCAGACAGCATGATATAACTGACCTTTTGTGTAAAAAGCACATTATTCACTAGAAAACGTGTACTTCATGTGATCACCATGCAGACAGCATGATATAACTGACCTTTTGTGTAAAAGACACATTATTCACTAGGAAACGTGTACTACATGTGATCACCATGCAGACAGCATGATATAACTAACCTTTTGTGTAAAAAGCACATTATTCACTAGAAAACGTGTACGACAGGTGATCATCATGCGGACAGCATGATGTAACTAGCCTGTTGTGTAAAAAGCACATGGTCACCATACGGACAGCATGATGTAACTAACCTTTTGTGGAATAAAAACCACATTATTCACTGGAAAACGTGTACTACATGTGATCACCGTGCGGACAGCATGATGTAACTAGCCTGTTGTGTAAAAAGCACCTTATTCACTAGAAAACGTGTACTACATGTGATCACCATGCAGACAGCATGAAATAACTAACCTTTTGTGTAAAAGACACATTATTCACTAGAAAACGTGTACTTCATGTGATCACCCTGCGGACAGCATGATGTAACTAGCCTGTTGTGTAAAAAGCACATGGTCACCATACGGACAGCATGATGTAACTAACCTTTTGTGGAATAAAAACCACATTATTCACTGGAAAACGTGTACTACATGTGATCACCGTGCGGACAGCATGATGTAACTAGCCTGTTGTGTAAAAAGCACCTTATTCACTAGAAAACGTGTACTACATGTGATCACCATGCAGACAGCATGAAATAACTAACCTTTTGTGTAAAAGACACATTATTCACTAGAAAACGTGTACTTCATGTGATCACCCTGCGGACAGCATGATGTAACTAGCCTGTTGTGTAAAAAGCACATTATTCACTAGAAAACGTGTACTACATGTGATCACCATGCGGACAGCATGATGTAACTAACCTTTTGTGGAAAAAAAAAACACATTATTCACTGGAAAACGTGTACTACATGTGATCACCCTGCGGACAGCATGATGTAACTAGCCTGTTGTGTAAAAAGCACATTATTCACTAGAAAACGTGTACTACATGTGATCACCATGCGGACAGCATGAAATAACTAACCTTTTGTGTAAAAGACACATTATTCACTAGAAAACGTGTACTTCATGTGATCACCCTGCGGACAGCATGATGTAACTAGCCTGTTGTGTAAAAAGCACATTATTCACTAGAAAACGTGTACTACATGTGATCACCATGCGGACAGCATGAAATAACTAACCTTTTGTGTAAAAGACACATTATTCACTAGAAAACGTGTACTTCATGTGATCACCCTGCGGACAGCATGCTATAACTAGCCTGTTGTGTAAAAAGCACATTATTCACTAGAAAAACGTGTACTACATGTGATCACCATGCAGACAGCATGATATAACTGACCTTTTGTGTAAAAAGCACATTATTCACCGGAAAACGTGTACTACATGTGATCACCACGCGGACAGCATGATGTAACCTCCATGTGACCCATTTTTTCTGGAACACGTTCAAAGAATGTTCAAAGAAAGCTAAATAAAGTTTTTTTATCAGGACTTGAATTACTGGAGCATTACGCAAATGATATCGTCAGACGCATATTTACAGGGTGTCTCATTTTTCTTAATTGTTTAATAAAAGTAGAAGATGTCAGATAACGAAACATAACAAGTCCTTTTTGTCATAAAGGTTATATATAATCTATCTATCGTTAAATGTAGCTGGCTAGACCAGCGGCAATGTAGACAAACTGTTTCAGGCTGTCTCATATGATGTTTCCTGAAGCGAGGAAGCTCGTTATATACTTTATTGAGTTAGGGCTTCATATATCACAACCAGCTTATACAGCTACATTTCCGATCATATGGCACTTTACTGCACACGAATAAAAATTGGAACAATTTGCATTTCATCAAATCACAGGAAGGCATGCATGACCCCACTCTAGAGCACGATACATGTTTATACTGGGGACATCAATGCAGCACAAACATTGCAATGACGTAACACAGCGCACGTAGAACACGTAACAGCCAATGCCATGCAACAGCTATCGCCGTGTAAAAAAACAAGCGGTAACAGAATTTGCAATGTAACATATAATGACACGTAACATTAAACAACTTTTAAGAGTTAAAACCAAGTATATAGAATAAATATCGATGTGTACCAACCATATAACAGTTAACGTTATGTAACATTTATCTCAAAATACAAAAGAACTAAGAAAGTATATGAGGCACGAAAATAGGACGGAATCTTGAAGGCACGTCAAATAAAATAACACACAGAACACTGTAAATATATCTGTTTTCGTCTGTATTGTATTCACTTTCACAAACAGGAGCATCAGCACAAATTCTGTGGATAGTTTCCAAGGAATTAAGACTGTTAAAACAGTAGTGCCTACCCTAGATTGAGCTTGACCGGTTTCCAAGTGACAGTCCTTTTCTGTCAGTGGTACATAGTCGATTGCGAGTACTGTAGCCAAAACTAGCCAGATCGATCAAAATGACTATTCAACTGATGTCTTATATACATACAGTTGTTCTAGGTTAATTTGAAATACGATCTTAAACCATATTTTGGGTATTAGAAATTAAAATTGTGTCCACTTCATCAATGTTATTTTAAACGAAGCGTGTCCAAATTTCAACTTCCAGCACCAAAAACTTAGCATCGTAAAGAGTTTTTAAATTTTGTCTGAAGTCAGAAATAGCTTTGTGAAATCGGCCCTAGACAACGTCATAAAACAGTTATTAACGTTAATATCGGCAATTGTTAACGTCATGTAACAGGTAACGTCATGTAACAGGTAACGTCATGTAACAGATATGTAACAGGTAACGTCAAGTAACAGATAACGTCATGTAACAGATAACGTAATGTAACAGGTAACATCATGTAAGAGAAAACGTCATGTTACATTTGAGGTCATTTTCACCGCAATATGTGCATGCCAGTCAAACAGCACTAGTGACATGAATTTTATCCAAACACGTAATATTAAGAAAAAGAAGATTTTTAGCATTCTATCAGTTTTATTAATAAGTTTACTGAAAAAAGTTACAACCGCATTGGCCTATCGGTTTACTTTCACTACAGTCGACTTATTCTGTGAAAGAAAAAGCTGAAAGCATTATTTTCTTAACGATATTATTTTAATCAGAGACAAAAAAGAAATGCAATGCTGACAAATATGTTCTAGGTGACATGGAGAGTATAACATATGAAGCAGTATTGTCACGTGATTGTAATTATAATATATCTTAAACAAACACACTGTTTATGATCGACAAACAAACTTTATCACACAGGTTGGAGCTGCCATGTGGGATGTTGCTGAAATCTTGTTGCCTTTGGAACCTTAGTTTTTATTTTCATGCATGCATGTGGATACATCAGGTGAGACAATTATACAACGTTGCTTTGATTGCAAGGGATAACAGGTCTCAGGTGTATACAAGCAGCCCCACCAGTGTTATTAGGTACTAGTCAGGCTTACATCTGCTGGGCATGGACCTCCTGGGTCAAGATGAGATGTTGTGCTTATGAGCTATCACAGTATGTGCGGGTAGGGCAATTAATTCCGAGAACAGCACGCAGGTTACGTTATAAGAGCTGATTTCTTGTAAAGCATTTTATCTGCAAGCAGTTAGCGATTCAGTTTTTCGTTTACCCCCTTGGCTAATCCGACTTTGCCATCGGCATACGAATGTAATACCTTCTCATCATTAATAAGCCTTTCAATTAAAATAAATAATCTGATTTTATTGGCCACTCTCTGAGTATATTTTATAAACTGTAATTCGTGTCCAGGTAACCATTCAAACTACGTGCCCGAAAGCCTATTAGAAATATCCAAATCTCACGAACAATGTGGCTTAAAGAATAGTTTTGGGCATAAAAGGGCGAATAAAATTGAAACATCCTGACCACTGTCCTCAGTTATCACATCCTGGTTACTGTCCTCTGTCATCTAATTCTGGCCACTGTTCTCAGTCATCATGGCCTGGCCACTGTCCTGTCCTCAGTTATCACATCCTGGTTACTGTCCTCAGTTATCACATCCTGGTTACTGTCCTCTGTCATCTAATTCTGGCCACTGTTCTCAGTCATCATGGCCTGGCCACTGTCCTGTCCTCAGTTATCACATCCTGGTTACTGTCCTCAGTTATCACATCCTGGTTACTGTCCTCTGTCATCTAATTCTGGCCACTGTTCTCAGTCATCATGGCCTGGCCACTGTCCTGTCCTCAGTTATCACATCCTGGTTACTGTCCTCAGTTATCACATCCTGGCCACTGTCCTCTGTCATCTAATTCTGGCCACTGTCCTGTCCTCAGTTATCACATCCTGGTTACTGTCCTCAGTCATCACATCCTGGTAACTGTCTTCATTCATCACATCCTGACCTATGCCCTCCGTTATCACACTCTGATCACTGTCTACAGTCATCACATCTTTAATACTGTCCTCAGTCATCATATCTTGACCACTGTCATCCGTCTTCATACTCTGACTACTGTCTTCAGTCATCAAACCTTGAATCCTACCGGGCCTCCGTGGCTCAGTCGGTTAGCGCGCTAGCGCAGCGTAATGACCCAGAAACCTCTCACCAATGCGGTCGCTGTGAGTTCAAGTCCAGTTCATGCTGGCTCCCTCTCCGGCCGTAAGTGGAAAGGTCTGCCAGCAACCTGCGGACCGGCTGTGCCCGGTTTCCACCCACCATAATGCTGGCCGCCGTCGTATAAGTAAATTGAACCCTACCCTCCGTTCTAACTCGTTACTCTGACCACTGCCCTTAGTGGTCATATCCTGACCACTGTCATAGGTCATCATATCTGATCACTGTCTGTGGTCATCACATCCTGACCACATTTCTCAGTCATCACATCCTGGCCACTTTTATCAGTCATCACATCCTCACCAATGTCCCCCGTCTTCACATACTGACTCTTGTCCTTAGTCATGATATTCTGACCACTATCCTCAGTCAGCACGTCCAGACCATTGTGCTCAGTCATCACATACTGACCACTGTCCTCAGGTACCACATCCTGACAACTGTCGTCAGTCCTCACATCCTGACCTATGTCATCCGTCATCACATTCTAACTAATGTCCTCTGTCTTCACATCCTGGCCACTGTCCTCAGTCATCACATCCTGACCATTGTCGTCAGTCCTCACATCCTCACCATTGTCCTCAGTCCTCACATTAAGACCACTGTCCCCAGTCATCACATCCTGTTTACTGTCCACAGTCATCACATCCTGACCAACGTCATCAGTCATTCCTGTTCTCGGAATTAATTGCCCTAAGACCACTGTCCTCAGTCATCACATCCTCACGAATGGCCTCCGTCTTCAGATTGCTGACCATTGTCCTCAGTCCTCACATTAAGACCACTGTCCTCAGTCATCACATCCTGACCATTGTCGTCAGTCCTCACATCCTGACCATTGTCCTCAGTCCTCACATTAAGACCACTGTCCTCAGTCATCACATCCTTACACTGTTCGCATGTACGTCATAGGCTTGTCACCGCCGTGTACATGGAGGTACCTCATGACGGGGTTTGTTTCTGTGTACGACATCTAACTGTCGTACCGCCCTTTAGATGAAGGTACACATCATGATGAGGTTTGTTTCTGTGTACATCATCTAGCTGACGAATTGCTCTGCATGCACATGAAGGTGCACATTATAAACTAAGTTCCTTTATGTGTACGTCATCTAGCTGACGAACCGCCCTGTACATGAAAGTATGCACCATGATGGGGTTAGTTTCTGCGTGCGTGATCTAACTGACGTACCGCCCTGAACACAAAGGTATACATCATGATGGAATTAGTTTCTGTGTTCGTGATCTAACTGACGTACCGCCCTGTACATGAAGGTACACATCATGATTGGGTTTGTTTCTGCGTGCGTGATCTTACTGACGAACCGCCCTGTACACAAAGGTATACATCACGATGGGGTTAGTTTCTGTGTTCGTGATCTAACTGACGTACTGCCCTGTACATGAAGGTACACATCATGATGGGGTTTGTTTCTGTGTGCGTGATCTAACTGACGTACCGCCCTGTACACAAAGGTATACATCATGATGAGCTTAGTTTCTGTGTTTGTGATCTAACTGACGAACCGCCCTGTACATGAAGATACACATCATGATGGAGTTAGTTTCTGTGTTCGTGATCTAACTGACGTACCGCCCTGTATATGAAGGTATACATCATGATGGGGTTAGTTTCTGTGTGCGTGATCTAACTGACGTACCGCCCTGTATATGAAGGTATACATCATGATGGGGTTAGTTTCTGTGTGTCTAATTGACGTACCGCCCTGTACATGAAGGTATACATCATGATGAGCTTAGTTTCTGTGTTTGTGATCTAACTGACGTACCGCCCTGTACATGAAGGTATACATCATGATGAGCTTAGTTTCTGTGTTCGTGATCTAACTGACGAACCGCCCTGTACATGAAGATACACATCGTGATGGAGTTAGTTTCTGTGTTCGTGATCTAACTGACGTACCGCCCTGTATATGAAGGTATACATCATGATGGGGTTAGTTTCTGTGTACATCATCTAGCTGACGAATTGCTCTGCACATGAAGGTACACATTATAATGGGGTTCCTTTCTGTGTACGTCATCTAACTGACGAAAGAATCAGAGATAACTCCTGCATTTCGCTCGTGCATATCTGTGTTCTAATTTTTGTTGACAAAGAAATTCTTTTGTAGAGCAGTTTTTCTTTAGACTTCTGAATAAAAATACATCCACATAGCAATATCTCACCTTTTATTTGTTGCTTTCTTGTATTTTCATTTCGTTTTTTTAAGTCAGAAATTTTTCTTGTCGATCCAGTTATTTCTTTTTTTCTGAGTTGGCGTAACATGTTCATTAAGAACTGATATGACAAGCCATTGAACAACAATTTTGTGCGGTTTTTGTTTTGTTTTTTTTTCTTTCCCCAAGCGTTGTGGTGTTTCAAATATAGAAGTATCTAAGGTGCAGCTCTACACCTCGGCTGACGCACATTGTCCATACTCATTTCTAAACGATAAAGGATGGGTGGAAAACTTCAGATGTGATAAGAATATATTAATTCCATAAATGCATAGGGGATTAATCATGGGGTGTGAGACTTTTATCACTGAGCAGTTTTCATTCCTGATCGTGGAATTAAGTCTTCAGTGCAATAGTGTAGTTAAGATGGGATTCACGTTTGCCTGTTTTTCACAGACAACAAGCTAATCAGATTCGTCATATAGACTAAAAGTGGGGTTGCCTTCCAGCCAACTAATGTATTAGTGTATTCACCCTGGAAAAAAGTCAGAACTGAAACAAAAAAAAATCATACACGCCATCAAAATTAAGAGCAGTGAACCGTAGGGTAGTGAGTCTGTGCTTCTACGTTTATGTTTTATTTGTGTAAAAAAAATCTATAAATCAGCGATATAGGATATTTGTCTACGCTGACATCATAATTTATCAGTAAGACCCGACAGGAGGTAACGGAGAGTGGTAAAACCTGAGCTCCGTACATATCTCTCTGCTAACCCACGGACGCTAAATCCAAACGCCGGCTCAAAACAGGTAAGGCATAAAACCATGCGCAGAACCGTGTGTTGTAACTACTGTCAACACTAATTTGTGCTAAAACCTGCTGCAATACTGTTATGTTTGTAAATGATATAGATTCAGTTGATAAGGCAGAACTTCATGGTCACCTTTCTATGATAAACAGAAGTCAGTGCAAGCCTGGAAACCAACGTATCGATTACTGTTGAACGGTTTGTGACTCAGTATTTCTTGTTTACAAATGATAAAATGTCTGTTGTCATTGATATCAGCGGTTTTACTTAAAGAGATTTCACTGCAAGTGTGTAGTGTCATTAAATGAACGCATTCGACATGTGTCAGGTATATATAGGTGATCGTCCGAGTAACACCTCCCTTGTTTATATAAAGGTGAAGTCATACTTCATGTAGTGTTGTATCACTTTTTATACCTGGAATTTAATATGGCATTACTTTAATCCTATCTTGACGGTGAAACGAAAAACACCGGACATACAGACCGCGTCGGTCAGCGGTTCCATAATTATACGGAGCACGTGTTGACAGCTACAATGGTAGGGTTTCTCTCACTTAATATACAGCCTACATTAGAACAGAAATATCACATAGTGCGGCTTTTCTCTGATGTGTGCATCAACACACAGCCAACATCAACATAGAGAAATATCACACAGTGCAGCTTTTCTCTGATGTGTGAAGCAACACACAGCCTACGTCAGCACAGAAATATCACACAGTGCAATGTTTACTCCAACATCCACATCAGCACCAGAAATATCACACAGTGCGATGTTTACTCCAACATCAACATCAACACCAGAAATTAACCTAACGCAAGACACAGTGACATGGTTTTTGTCGCCTCTACACACAGCTTACATCAATATTGAAATATCACACTGTGGCGTGTTTTCTCTTGCAACAGATACAAATTATATCAACATAGAACTATCACACGGTGGCGTCTTTTTTCTCTCACCTACATACAGCTTACATTAACACTGAAATATCACACAGTGCTGTGTTTTATCTCGGATCTATGTACAGCTTACATCGGCGTAGAAATATTACGCAGTGCTATATTTTCCCTCATATCTATATACAGCTTCCATCTGGCCCTCCTATTTATCTATTTTGCATGACTGATATTTCAGGTATATTTTTTTTACCCCGTAATTTTTAAAGAAATTTAAGTAAGGTTTTTATAGTTTTTAACCCTGCTTGCCGAAAAGTCTCTATGGTCTGTTTCTTTAATTAAAGTCCTCATATCGGAGGAAGGTGAACACGTATTTACCAATGGAGTAAATATTCAATGAGGCATCTTATAGGCCTACCTTCTTATCTAACTTAGCACAGCTATTTGTATTAATCTCAGCATCTTGCCAGGCTCTATCTCCCTGGATAATCAGCTATGAACGTTTAATGTTATCTTGGGCGCTATCTCATCAGTGATCTGAAGTTTGTTAGTCTGAGGGAATACTTTTACGCCACGGGCCAGCAAGTCTATTTACTACCGCCTTTGTGCCCTAGCAGGAGAACAAAAAATGTAGTTCAACCCAGTCTGCTAATCAAACATGTAGTATCTAAACCTGCATTTACCATGCCTACATACCCTACAACTAAAAGTGTACCTAACTACATTACTCTACAGCTAAAAAAGTAGACAACGAAGATGTCAGTCTACAACAGAACCACACAGTCGGCCTATCTATTTCGCCAAAGCTACTTACACTACAGCTTAATGTGTAGACATAACGAAGATGTCAATCTACAACAGAACCACACAGTCGGCCTATCTAACTTGGCAAAGCTACTTACACTAGAGCTTAAAGTGTAGAGATAATGAAGATGTCAAACCGTAGCGAAAAATAAACATCTACATGTAGGAATCATCACGCCTAGAGTAAAATTAAATATCAAAGGAATATATAAAAACTACTGAACAGCACAATTGAAGACCACACGTGTAAGGAAGTTATCAAACTTTCAGTACAAACAAGCGTGTACAATTAGATATGCACATACTTAACCTATGATACAACCATACGCATATAAAGATATCAAATCTGCAGTGAAGCCAAACGTTTATGACAAAGAATAAACATAAAGCTTAGTGCAACTAAACATAAAGTGAAGATGGCGAGCACACGAATGCAACAAATTGAGGAGGGAAGGCTTCCAACGTGAAGTACAACTGCCCACCAATGGAAAATACTGAGCTTACAGCACAGCAATGCTTGCAGTGCTGACATCAAGCCAACTATACAACCACGTGTGTCAGAAAGGTGTCACACTTACAGCTCAATTAACCGTGAAAGAGTCAATGAAACATGCAGGGAATATACACATACACTACAATATAGCGTCTCGGGAAAACTACGAGGAGTTGGAATAGTGGGTATGTCCATGTAGCCAATAGGTTCTCATGGTGACATGAATCACTGTGGCAACCTTGTGATGTCTTCTTCATATTCATATGTAAACAAAAACAATGAACGGATGGTGATGACACGTGAATTAACTGTTAGATGTACACAGACTTCATATCTAAGTTGAACATAATAAGATGTAGCCCGCGGTATTGTGTTCTTTGAACCACGGAAAGCAAGGTTTATAACATCGTAATAGATCACATAAATTAACTGGATATCATTTACTTTAAAAAATTTCCTAATTATTTAAATTTTTTTAACTTTTAATATTTTTCTTCCTGTCTTGTCTACTTTTGTCATCGTGATCTCATCGAAAAGTGCTTGATATGGTTCTGCAGTACCAGATCTCGGCTACTTCGGCTGTGAATAAAACGTGAAAAATGAAGGCTTTTTAAAAAGTCTTTAAAGACATTATGTGACGAGGAAAGAATGTCCCTCTGGCACAAGATACGATTTAACTTCAAGCACATGCCAATGCCATCACCTTAACGAGAACATCTTTATATTTTGAACAACATTTAATATATCGCAGGATATCACGTCTTTTCCAAATTTCGATTTGAATTGACCTAGAAAGAATGAATGAATGAATGCTTGGGGTACTTAGCTATTTTTCAGTGATATGCCAACGTGGAATCATTAGCTGTGTGTATATATTCAGCTGGACTGTGTCTTCTTGTGACAGGGCGGGTTCTGGCCGCCAAGGTGCTGCTGCCACTGAACCGGTCGTGTTTCCGTGCTGTAACCTGTGCTGAGGTAGCAGCAAGTTCATTGGTATGACCTAGTTTTGATCCCGAGCCTCCCGACTTGGAGGCGGATGCTCTAACCATCATGTCACCTAAGTGTTCAACCTAGGAGTGATTGAATGGGTGCTCAGGATGTGAAAAAGTGCTTACAATCAATTCTTCATTAATATGACGAGGAAGGAGTCCTTAGAGAGCATGCACGTTTAATGTGCCTCCTTATTGCAGGACAGACTTCCAACGCTCTGTTATCTATTGCTGCTTGACTGAGACGACTTACCGAAGGCAAGTAAGCCCCCCACGAGCCATTATACTGATACGGGTCGACCAAACATTGCACTATGCCCTTATTGCTGAACGCAGAGCGAGGAAGCTACAACTTCCTATTTTAAGGTCAAAGGTGTGGTCCGACCCAGGATTAATCCTGGATCTACCGCGACGAAGAAGACGCTCTGCCAACTGTCCCATCGAAGGCCGGTCGGTTAACCTAGAAAGAAGTGGTTACTCTGTGAACGCTCCTGGGAGGTATGGGTCACTCTGTAAATATACCTGGGAGGCTGAGGTTACTCTGTCAATGTACATGGGAGGTAGTGGTTACTCTGTCAATGTATCTGGGAGGTTGAGGTTACTCTGTCGATGTACCTGGGAGGTTGGGGTTACTCCGTCAATGTGCCTGGGACATTCGGGTTACCCTGTCAATGTACCTGGGAGGTTGGGGTTACTCTGTCAATGTACCTGGGAGGTATAGGTCACTCTGTCAATATACCTGGGAGGTTGGGAATACTCCGTCAATGTACTTGGGAGGTTGGGGATACTCCGTAAATATACATAGGAGGTTGGGGATACTCTGTCATTGTACTTGGGACGTTCGGGTTACCCTGTCAATGTACCTGGGAGGTATAGGTCACTCTCTCAATATACCTGGGAGGTTGGGGATACTCCGTCAATGTACTTGGGAGGTTGGGGATACTCCGTAAATATACATAGGAGGTTGGGGAATACTCTGTCAATGTACCTGGGACGTTCGGGTTACCCTGTCAATGTACCTGGGAGGTATAGGTCACTCTGTCAATATACCTGGGAGGTTTGGGATACTCCGTCAATGTACCTGGGAGGTTGGGGATACTCCGTAAATATACATAGGAGGTTGGGGAATACTCTGTCAATGTACCTGGGACGTTCGGGTTACCCTGTCAATGTACCTGGGAGGTATAGGTCACTCTGTCAATATACCTGGGAGGTTGGGGATACTCCGTCAATGTACTTGGGAGGTTGGGGATACTCCGTAAATATACATAGGAGGTTGGGGATACTCTGTCAATGTACCTGGGAGATATGGTTACTCTGTAAGTGTACCTGGGAGGTTTGGTTTACTCTGTAAGTGTACCTGGGAGGTTTGGGTTACTCTGTAAGTGTACCTGGGAGGTTTGGGTTACTCTGTAAGTGTACCTGGGAGGTTTGGGTTACTCTGTAAGTGTACCTGGGAGGTTTGGGTTACTCTGTAAGTGTACCTGGGAGGTTTGGGTTACTCTGTGAGTGTACCTGGGAGGTTTGGGTTACCCTGTGAGTGTACCTGGGAGATTTGGGTTACCCTGTGAGTGTACCTGGGAGGCTTGGGTTACCCTGTGAGTGTACCTGGGAGGGCGAGGTTGCACAATAGGAGTGACTGGGCTGTGGACCTACCCCATTGATTTAACTGGGTAAGTCACCTCGCTCTCTGCCTGGGTAACCCGCTGGTATAACTGGGTGTTAGCTTCAAGGGTAACTTCGAGGGGTCAGCTCACTGTCAACCAGGGCTACCCACTGCTATAATTGGGTGAGTCAACTCACTCTCTACCTGGGTATCCTCACTCACATAACTGGGTGAGGCAACTTGATCTACACCTGGTTAGTGAGTGAGTGAGTGAGTGAGTGCTTGGGGTTTAACGTTGTACTCAACAATTTTTCAGTCATATGACGACGAAGGAATCCTTAGGGTGCATGTACGTGTAATGTGCCTCCTTGTTGCAGGACGGATTTCCACCGCTCTTTTATCTAGTGCTGCTTCACTGAGACAACTTACGGAAGGCAAGTAAACCGCCCCGCCTGAGCCATTATACTGATACGGGTCAACCAGTCGTTGCTATATCCCCTTCATGCTGAACGTCAATCGAGGAAGTTACAACTTCCTCTTTTAAAGTATTAGGTGTGACTCTATCAAGGATTGATCCTGGATCTACCGGTCCCGAAGCGGACGCTCTACCGACTGTGCTATCCGGGCCGGTCACCTGGTTAGCTCCGAGCACATGATTGGCTAGGTTCTTCACCCCTGCATTTCTGTGGGTATGAACTGGTTGTACATCGTGCAGTTGTGTAGAAATGATTTATTTCGTGACCAAATAAGAACAGGAGGAAAGTTTCATCTTGATGTATTATAGTTTAAGTTCAAGTTAATTTGATTTGAGGGCATTCGCTCCTCGTCACATACATATAGACATGTGGAAAACTGGCGGACAGCATGGACAAATAAGTCAACAGTCTAGAAACAAACGAACAAAAAGAGATGAAAAGTAGGGCACGTGAGAGAGATGAAGTTGGGAAACGAGAACAAATCTCATCTAACATCCTAGCTAACACTTAACGTCGGGGACCTTTGAGAAACACTCTGACTCATTTTCTTTTTAAATACACAGGCGAAGAGGGAGATTGACTCCCATTAATGTTGATAACGGGAATCAAAATATACGATCTGATCCCTTGCAGCAGATTAATTGTTTTTTGTCAAAGCTACGTCATAAATTATGCATAACGTGTTGCCTTTACTTAATTAGACCGTTCACGCAAAGCGGATTTACTATCTTCAGTTAGTTTATAGGATAATCGTTATTGGCTTACAGATAGGTAAAGAGATTTCTTCTGAGTAGGGGTGTGAGAATGGATTTCTGTGGACCCGTCACGCAAGTCTGAACAAAGCATTCCGCCGTAGCTATAACGTGGAAAGAGCGTAGCGAGAACACTTTTTTGTGGTAATATGTCATGTTCGTCACATTTGGGGCTGGTAAAGATGACTCAAGTACTATGTCTAAAACAAAATGTTTATACCTACCGTTAAAGTGTTGTCTCTCTGCAACTTTCAGGCCCTTGACCGATGAGCTCGTGTGATCGAATTAAGCTCTCGGTTTTGACAGGTTAGTCAGGTAAGGTCAGTTGTTTACCCTGTGCAGCCCGGCTTCCCAGACCCATAAACCAAATCGCCGACTGCGGCGTTAAACATCAAACAAAATACATATAGCACACCGAACATGTCCTGTAGAAGTTGAACTCGTCGAATTGTCCCTATTTAAGTCGAATTCGTATCGCAGCGAAGTATTCGAGAAGTTGGAGAATGCATCGGAATCGGCCTCACAAACTGGGGTCAAGACTAGAGAATTGATCTCATAAACCGGAGTCTGGGCTAGAGAATCGGCCCATTAACCGGGATGAATTTTACAGAGTTCGCTCAAACCAAAACTCAGTGTTAGAGAATCCGTTTTATATGCCAGAGTTAGGATTACAGAATCCACCTCAAAACCGGACGGGGCCTCCGTGGTTCAGTTGGTTAGCGCGCTAGCACAGCGTAATGACCCAGGAGTCTCTCACCAATGCTGTCGCTGTGAGTTCAAGTCCAGCTCATGTTGGCTTTCTCTCCGGCCGTAAGTGGGAAGGTCTGTCACCAACCTGCGGATGGTCGTGGATTTCCCCCGGGCTAAGCCCGGTTTCCTCCCACCATAATGCTGGCCTCCGTCGAATAAGTGAAATATTCTTGAGTACGGCGTAAATCAAATAAAAATAAATAAATCAAAACCGGATTCAGTGTTAGGGTGTCCGCCTTATAAACCAGAGACAAGATATCCAAAGCGTAGGCAAGGTTAGCGTGCCCGCCTCATAAATCTTCTCTGAATGGGGATATTAATGTTCTAAATTTGAAAGCTACAGACTCCTGTAACATGTAATAATATAGTCATATCAAACTGATTACTATGGCTCCGTTACTTTCAAGATCTGTCCTTGTCAGGTACCATGGTCGTCATGTTGACCTTAGTGTCCATCTCGTTGCTGTTCCTCTGCCCAGCCCTAGCAGAGATTAAAGAAGTCGTATCCAGTCCGGAGTACACCTTCTGCATTAAAAACGTTGAGAGGGCCAGAGGAAACTTTACGGCTGGCATCAAAGGCAGCGAAGAACTGGCCGATTGGTATTGCATCCACAAGGTGTTGTGGCGAACGGCCCACGACGTAGGGGTTATGGCGCGCCTTACGGACTCCCAGAGGCAGTGGATCACCAGTCTCTTCAGTCAGATCGAAGATGACTTCAAGCAGAGAGAGTCCTCTCCCAACACCCCTGTGAGGGAGAGGAAGGAATTCCGCACACTGACGACAGAACAAAGACGAAACTTTGCAGAGGCGGTGAAGTCCCTCAAATCAGACACGGTATGGATAGCATAAGATGCTGTTACTATGCTAAAGACTTAACTCTGGCACGGCTTTGTCTTAATCATCATACTAATGGTCCATTTTGCAAAGTTTCTTCCCATGCCCCATTCCCTACGATAATTACCCATTTTCCAAAGTCTTCTCCCCGCTGAACGTATGTAAATATATTACTTCCCATACTGATTGTCTGTTTTGCGAAATAAGCTTTCACTGTTTAACCACCTTACCCTTTGTCCATTTGACAATGTTTTCCTTCGGTATCCTAAGCCTCAATGTGGTTGTCCATGTTTCAGAGTGTTCTCGCGGCATTATAACCGCATATGCCTACTGACTCTATGTTCTGCAGAGTAGTTTTCCAGGGCTTTAACCTTAAATATATATATATATATATATTGCAGAGTGTTCTTCCCAACAAGTACGACGTATTTGTGCTGATGTATAACGGGGTCATTTCTGCGCCTGCGCATTTCGGCCCTGGATTCTTTGGCTATCACCGGCTTTTTACTCTGCTGTGAGCTGACGGTCCTAATTCTCTGTCACATATAATATGTATAATGCTCTAATATGTATGTCTATCAAATACTAGTACACTATTGTCTACTTCGAATCTTTCTAGGCAAAGAAACCGACGAATGGGTCCTTATATTAGGTACCCGTCTACATTTGAGGTACTTAAACATTAATGGCCAAATGAAGTAACAAGAAATTGATAAATTTCATAAAATGTCCTAGTGTAAAGTAAAACAACTATCACAAAACCACTGCTTACCAGAAGTATCTCTTACCACTAGATTAAAATGCACTGCTTTAAGAAAAGGAGTATATTCCTTCTTCACTAGGTTTGAGACTGCCCTCCGTGAGGTAATGCCCGGGATGACCTTGCCCTACTGGGACAGTACATTGGAAGGCAGGCTGATCGACCCACGGGAATCCTCATTCTGGAGCGAGGAGCTGATTGGAAGCGGTGAAGGTCCTGTGCTGACTGGCCCCTTCCAGGGTTGGCAGACCGCCGATAGCTCTCACCTCACTCGTAACACTGGCACGGGAGGCGGCTTCTTCACGAACCTGGACATCGAGAGGATGTGTTTCAAGTCAAAGCTGGAGCAGGTGACCGAGCCTTTTTCTCCCACCAGCAGTGTATTCGAGAGGACACAGAGTCAGGTCCATCTGTTTGTTGGCGGAGAGATGCGGGACTACTGGTCAGCCCCCAACGATCCCCTTTTCTTCCTCCATTACGCCTTCATTGACTGTATCTGGGAGCAGTTCCGTGAACATCAGCGTAATGTCAACATTAACCCGGAAACAGATTACCCAGCTTTCTACGGCACGGCGGCACATGCGCCAGACTTTCCAGTGTTCCGTGATTTCCTCATCACAAATCAAGATGCCCTAAAAGACAAATATGGGAAGAGTCTTTATCGTTGTGCACCCCGACCTCGATGCGTGGATAACTTAAGTTGTGGTTCAGAATTTCTCCAGTGTAACTTCGAAACTCTCAACTGCGAGCCAACAAAACGAAATTTAGGCAACTTTTGTCCTAACCATGGTACATTTCAGCGAAAAGGTTATCAGAATTCGTACTGCGCGAATGGCGTGTGCGACACCGACCAGTTGGGTTATATCCCCATAGAGGTGGTGTACGGGCGCCCACCTGACTTCCCTGTGTACAACTCCCACCCATACGATAACGGACAGCCGAACTTTAGTGAGGACATCTACAACCCGAAATGCTACAAGGAATCTCAGATGTTCAGCTCTCGACTGAGTCGTCATCTGGACACCCCCGAGTTCACCGACTGTGGATGCAAGACCCGGGGTGTCAACCACGGCGGTGTGTACTTACAGTCCCACGGTATCAACTATCAGGGCAGTTACCGGGAGTATGCCGTCGTGGACAGACGACTGGCTGTGTCTTCTAGCGTGGGCATTGTGGCCGTGAAGAAACCCGTGGGAGGGGAGTCACTGGCGTTTATCCGAGCTTATGACGACTGCGGGAGGATCTGCCGCCCGGTCTGCCATATGCCTAACACCGAATGGTACGAGACCTGTACAGGTGTTGTGAAGGTCTCATCTACCCAGCCCCTCCAGTACGCCAACTCATACGAAGGGGCCTTCCTGGATCTGTGGGACTTCAGTCGCGGTCCCTTCATTCCGGTCATCAACATGGACATGATTCGCCTGACGTTCTACTGTGACTTTAGTGGCGCCTGGCCGTGGATGTTCTACCAACCTGCAGCCCCCATGACTGCCACGCTCGCACCCATCACTACCACTGTGCCCACCCTCATCGGCTCAGACCAAACCAGGGAGGACGTGATGCACACTGCACCCCCACCAGTTACTACGACAACGACAACCACATCCACAACGACGACTACGACGACTACAACAACACCTCGCCCAACAACCACCTTGTTACGCACCAGAGCCCGGATACCCCGAACTACCACCACTCTGGCACCCACAACCACCAGATTCGTCGATCCTGGTACGTACACAACTTCTGCTTGTACTCCTTGTAATTGTGCCATATCCTATCTCTGTGGCATGTTTCAATGCAGAAAACGCAGTGCAAAAAAGCCAGATCTTTGGGTGTATCGTTGAGGTGCGTGTTTTTGCCTGGGTTGGGTTCCATCCCAGCTTCGGCCATGAGTACACATTGAGATCATTCTCCAGGTAAAACTCTATGCGCCCCTTTGGGAAAGTTCGTCTTTTACCAATTTACTGCCTGTTATTCCCAATCCCTAGGTTCCCTTCATTAAACCAGCTTCGTATTTGAGGAAAATGTTCTTGAAACGGCGTTAAATACCAACTATCAGTTATAAATAGACTCTTTCTACATATAGGCTCTACGTTTTGGAAGTATAACTAAAACGAGAGTAGGAAATACGACTTGACGAATAGATTGACAGCCCAACAGATCCCTTTAAATACTGCCCTCCAATATCGTATATGTCCAAAAAAAAAAAAAAAGAGCTGTGATTGAAAATATTGTGACGAATTCTCCAAGTTTGAGTTCTGATTCAACTACATGTTCTGACAGCAATACAGATACATGTATTTATTCATGTATTTGGTTGGTGTTTAACCACTTGCTCAAGAATTTGCCACTTATACGACGGGGTCATATTTATGGGTGGAGAGTAAACCGCCGACCTTTTATCAGGTGCCTGACCAACCTCTTGACTTAAAGTGGAATCAGCAAGAATTGGTTTCGAGCACGCGACTTCACTGATCAAGGGTATCGAACCAGCGCTTTTTAGTCATCTGAGCCAGCGAGACCCCAGCGAGATACATCTGTAATTAGAATATCAGAATATTTGTGTTGGTAAACGCATGTATCAGTATGGGGAAGTATGGACTTTATCAAGGTGTCTTATGAGATTTTTAACTGGTGTAACGAAAAATGTCGATGTGAAATAACTTGGTAGGTGAATGTAAAAGAACTAGTTATGTCCATATTTAAACCGTGCATTAAGTGAGCATGCAGTCAACTGCCGAGTGTACTGACCTAAATCAGATTTTTGTGATGGGAAAACACCTGCGGGTAAAACTGGTTTACAATAATTATGCCCTTGAAAATGTTAACAAGTTTATTTCATTTGTCTTCTTTACACCAGATTGTTATCAGAGAAAGATATTAATGTTTTAATCTCGATGTATCAAATGTACTTTGGGTGTTCAGGCTATTACTTTTGTTATATGGACGTTTACTATCATCACAGACTGAGGGCGCGGCCTTGCTAGTAGCTTTGACTATTATTAGCCATCACATAATGTTCTGGTATTTTATAACACCACACAATGACAGAGTGGCCTTGCTTGTAGCTACGACTTTTGGCATACGTTACAACCATCACAGGATGCTCTGGTATAGAGGTTTTGTGTAACCACCACGAACGACAACACAACACAACGACAACACAGACTGCAGCTTGTGAATTTTAAACAAGTCTCATCTAACAGGATGTTCGAGTTTTCATGACACCACACAACGACAGATTTGCCGTGGGACTTTTCACACAAGCCACAAGATCACAGGAAGCCTGAGTTGGAGGTTTTCAGACATCGCGAAGTGAGATCGTCGTCTTTGATGTAAAATTTAAGTCTTTTCGAAACGGTATGGCTTCATAATACCTAATTGAGCTGTAGGAATAAGTACTACATTTTACTGATTTCCTTGGTGGTTAGATTGCCTGCAAAATCAGCATACTCATTATTCACTATCATACCAAAGACTTGCTTTAATACTTGATGCTGCCTCGCTTGTCGCTCAGCACAGAAAGGTCAGAGCAAGGAAACAGGAATGGATCAGCCCGTCTCAGTATAATGTTACAGGGTGGGTTGTCAAGTATGGTGTCTCTGGCATGGAGGAAGCACTTTTGCGCCATAGACTTGCCCTGTCACAAAAAGACACAATAAATATACACACACCTTATGACACACCATATGACTAAAAATTGTTAAGTACGACGTAGTACCCCAGGCATACATACATACATACGTACATACATACTTACATGTATGCACATATACATTGGTTCCTAGGGGTCAGACCTTAACCTTTGTCTGGTTTCATACATGTCATCTACTTTTCACTCAGACTTATTGATACATGGAACTCAGGAAATTCACTTCGTTTAACACAATTTGCATTTGTACTTTTTTTTTACAGCCTGCTTTATCCCAGACATGTGCTACAAGGGTAAGAAGGAAGTGGATTGTAAGATGTGCGTGAATAACGACCTCGTACCTTGCCCGGGAACGTGTGATCGTTTCTTACAGTGCTCCCAGGGTTACTGGACAATCATGGACTGCACAGGTGGCACCAGTTTTGATATGCGCTCGCAGAACTGCGTCTACCCTCACCATCGACCTCAGTGCGAGCTGGGGATAATGCCCAGATATGTGGGTGACAACCTGACCTAACAGAGCGGGCCTACATACACAACTATACACTATGGCATTACCTTTAATGGACAGGTTGAGAGTGTTTCGCGTTGTATAACTTTACAATAACATAAGACATTGTTCATTTACATAGTGCTGCTCGCTTTTCTTCTCTCTGAATTTTGTGGTCTGTTCATTAAAGTTTTACATCAGTACCATCATACAAAGTAGTTGATCTTGTAAACTCACATTCCCTCCCTGTCCTGAGACCGTAGTGAATTAGTTTATGGCCAGTCTATCTCCTGTGCCTGGAGTAGGCTACTCTCTATTCATTATAATAGTGCCTCAGCATTGTATTAGCTTCGACCCACAACAGCATTGCCTCGTCACTGCAGTAATCGTCGCTATAATAGTCTCTCCTCACTACAGGAGTCATTACACTAGTACCTCGTTACTACACTAGCATCTTGTCACTATGGTATCCTACACCAGGTAACTCCAATAAGGCCAGGGCCGCGTGGTTAGCTTTTTCTGCCGCCATAATACTGGCCGTCGTTGTATAAGTGAAATGCTCTTTCAGTACAGCATAAACAACAATCAAAACAATAAATAAATGTTATTTACAGAAGCGGTCTCTCGTCACTATGAAGTCACTGCAATAGTGCTTCGTTACTAGAATAATCTCTTATTACACCAGACTCCCATTATTACAGTAGTCCATCGTCACTATGTTCTCATTTTCAATCTTAAACTACCCGTGTAAACTCTTGGTGTGGTTAACCGGTATCAAGGATTATCTTCATTTTGCGAATCTATTAAACATTGCCTGTCGGTTCAAAATACATAGAATTTACAAATAGGCGTTGCATATTCTGAATAACGGGAACAAATATATATGTGCAAACTAATACAAATGGCTGAAAAAGAGTGTTTATCGTCATTTCCTGCGTCTTTCTTGCTCAAGATTTCTCTCCGCCGTTCACTACGAGTGGCTGTCATGTACAAAACCATGTGAAGGTACGGGAAGTTCCGATCCGGAGGTCTGCGGCTTCGCGTTATCCTTGAATGCATTGGACACAGGCATATACAACTGGATTCCTTATCATGCGAAATCCGGAGCTTGAGACCCAGTCCAATCAGTGAACAAGTGAATTAGGGGCTGCTGATGCACAATAACCCATACTTGCACAGAGCGGGTCAAAAGGGGAAACAGAGAAACGGTGCTCATAGCGAGTTATGCCTTATGCTATAACACTGCTGGTTAACATTTCAGTTCAATTGAATTGTTTCAGCTGCCTAAAACTTTCGTTTTACTTGAAGAGCGAGAAATTGGCTGAGTTTTGTAACTGTTACAAGAGTTACAATGTTTTAGCATAGGTACACAAGTCGTTGCGTATTGGGGTGTGTCATCCTGCCTAGAGGCCCCTATCTACAGCACTTATTACACTGTCTCTACACACACACATAAAAATTCACTGAGGCTTAAATACACTAGAGAAAATATACAAGTCACAAAAATAACGCATTTAATTTTTGCTTTTACACGTATCTATACAGGCATTTCAGAAATGAGGACTCATCTACGAAAACTGAATCTGCTAAAGTACTTGCGGAGCTCCATCCAGTATTCGTAATTACACACTAAAGTCTGCTGGTCCCAGACCAGTCCGGCAGGACAAGTGTGGATGTGCCAGACGTCCCCCAGACCACACTGACGAAACTGTTCCTTTATATCCAGGCACGGCGAGTAGTCTCCCATCTGACAGCGGATACATCCGGTCGGTTCGTAATTTATGTAACACTCCGCCGATATGAAACAGGCTGTAAGACAAATAACAAAAAAAAAAAAAACATGGTTAACACCAGGTTGAGGAATACAAGTGGAGGTTTGGGTTTATGACCATTAACCAGGTGTGCTAGAATGTATCATATCGCTAAGGTCTACTAGAGCGCAGCCCATCACAGAGGCGTGCTAGAATATTTCCTATCCTTCAAGTGTAGTATAGAGTGTAGCCTAATTCCCTGGTGTACTAGAGTGCAGCCTATCACAGAGGCGTGCTAGAATATTTCCTATCCTTCAAGTGTAGTATAGAGTGTAGCCTAATTCCCTGGTGTACTAGAGCGCAGCCCATCACAGAGGCGTGCTAGAATATTTCCTATCCTTCAAGTGTAGTATAGAGTGTAGCCTAATTCCCTGGTGTACTAGAGTGCAGCGTATCACATAGGCGTGCTAGAATATTTCCTATCCTTCAAGTGTAGTATAGAGTGTAGCCTAATTCCCTGGTGTACTAGAGCGCAGCCCATCACAGAGGCGTGCTAGAATATTTCCTATCCTTCAAGTGTAGTATAGAGTGTAGCCTAATTCCCTGGTGTACTAGAGTGCAGCCTATCACATAGGCGTGCTAGAATATTTCCTATCCTTCAAGTGCAGTATAGATTGTAGTACTGGTACTCACTGTTTGGCTCAATAAGCACCGTTGTCGTAGGGGTTGTTGTTGTAGTGGTTGTTGTTGGTGTTGTTCGGATAGTGGTTGTTGTTGTTGTCAAGGGCTTCTCACCAGGACCATCTGTACGAACAGGCTTGTCAACGTTGGGATCGGGTATATAACCCATGGCACCGAAAGGCCAGTCACCATGAAACGTGCAGTAAAATTTTAAGTCAAAATTATCTCTTGTCTTTGGAACGCTTGATTCAAAATCCCACGTAATGTACAGGGCGTTCTCTAGATCCTCTCCGTACCCCTTGGTACCTGTCTGATCGACCTGCATCACCCCAGAGCAGTTAGCATACTCCGGCGGACAAACGGCCGTACAGATCCGCCCACAGTCGTCGTATACCCGCACCAAGACGCGGGAAGCTCCACCCACGGGTGCCTTCACCGCCACGTAACCTACTACAGAGCTGACGGGAAGTCGGCGATCGACAGGCACATACTCCCGGTAAGAGCCCTGATAACTTAGACCGTATGACTGGATGTAGGCACGACCATAGTCCGAACCGCGGCATTTACAGTCCCTGTAAACAGGGTTATTGGGCCGTTGCCTCATCACCACGCGGTAAGGATAAGAGCGATTGAAGCGCAACGGTGAGTAAATGTCCTGACTGAACACCCAGGTGGGTGTGAGCAAAGGTCGGGAGTTGTAGGTACCGTAGTCTGGTGGGCGATTGTAAACGATCTCTATGGGCAGATACACCCAGTTAGCCACATTACAGTCGTTCCCGTCCAGACAGTAGTTGTTCTGGTAACCGACAGTGCCTTCACATGACTGCTCCTCCCCAAGAGGGGTTCCCACCGTCTGTGTGATACACGTGCCTGAATTCGCGTCACATCGTAGATTTGAGGACAAACAATCGCTGTTTGTAAGACAAACCGGGATCTCCTCACACTGGTATATACCCGTGAAATCCACCGTCAGAACGTCGGCGCTTCGGTAGTTGTCGATGAGACCGAGGAACGCGTTGGCGGAATGATTACCGTTACCCTCGTAGCGCCAGGGCCAGTCTGTTTGCGGATCCGTCTGATTCTGCCGGAACTTCTCCCAAACACAGTCCGTGTGCGCGTGGAGCAGGAAGTACACAGGATCGTTAGCTGCCGTCGACAGCCGGGCCATGTCACCGCCCACCCAGAGCTGAACTCCAAACGAATGCAGCTCGAGATTGTCCTCTAATTCCGCGTTGGGAAATGAGATTTCACCCAAGCGCCGGTTTGACAGAACATTTTCGATATCACTAATTTTCAGCAAACGACCGCTTTCCTGGATGTTTCGGATGAGTGGAACACCGTTACTGGTCCATCCTGCGAACGGACCCGACGTTACCAGACCGTCTCCGTTACCAAGGTAACCACTCGTCCACAATATAGACGATTTAGGGTTTTCCAGAGGCTCATCCAGGCTGGAATCCCAATATGGCAACACAACATTTTGATTGTACTCCCTCAAGGCGTTTTCAAACCTATAGCAAGTAAAACCAAAAAGTAATGAAACACGGCTACATTGAATGAATGTTCGATAATTAATTGAGTTAAACAGCATACAGATGGATCCTGGTAGTTCAGTACAATATGTCAATCCGTTAAATGACCAAGAAGCTGACATCTCAGTGGCAGCCTACTCTGTATGCACAAAGAAGGAACACAAGGAAGAAAACGGAAACCACCTTGAATGTGTTTATGAACAATGCAAGAACGTTACTGGACATTGCAAGTGATTTGCTCTCGACTTCACACATGGTTTTGAGGAGCCTTAACATTGTGGTCTAGATCGCACTCACAACACAATGGATGGGCGCGCAAAAGTCGTGATGTGTGTGATAGATACACAAAGGTCATTTCTATTTAAAGTATTTTGCTAAATAATTCACTTTAGTAGAAAAGGCTGAATTACATTTCTAGGAGTACAAGTACGCCGATATATGATAGCGAATGGTTAGGAACAGAAATTATACAAAACGTGAACATACAAGAGTAGGTAAATCCTGTGCCAGGTGAAGAAGGCGGGACCTCTGTGAGCACTTCCGGAGGTCGACCCAACATGAAGGCTCGCCAAGGCATTATATTTTCCCTGTAAAGACACACAAAATTATTCAGGCTAACAAGATCTGCACAAACGAAGTATTAGTTTTTGTGACGCCGACATTATTTTGATAAATCTGTATGACCCAGCAATAGGTCATCTGATAACACATAACCACTCCAAGAAATGTACGTAAGAGAATAGCTGTAAAACGTACCGCGTCATTTTTCAGTTGGTTGACAGCGTTATGGAATGCTGTTCTTTCCGTGGCACTCAGCATCCTGTACTCCTTCCTGATCCGGATGGGTCTTGTCCCCGCCTGGGTGATGTCTGTCCTGGTCTTCTCTAACAGCTGATTCAGCCAGTTCTGCTGGGTCGTGGTGAGGACAGGTTTCTGTGCCCGTGGGTACAGCAGCTTCTCGATACAGGCGTACTCCAGCACTTCCTCGTTATAAGGGACGTAATCTTGACGAGAATATTCCCTCAACATGATGTCCTCCAGACAGATAATGTAATCCCACTCAATGTAAGTCTCTTGCACGGAAGCTAGTCCCTGATGTCGGCCGGGGGGTGCTGCCACCATGAAGGCAGCCAGAGCTAACATGTGGTACAGTGCCATCTTTGTAATACTGTGACAAAGAAAGACAACTGTTGTAACAGACTCCTCTGCCTTCTTGACGTAACACTTTAAAAGCGACCTTGTATACAAGTATTCACAGACAATGGTTTCTCAAGGATCCAGGTTGTCAAAACATTTGTATACCAGTTTATTTATTTATCACATGTAAGTTGTCGATAATAAAATGTGTATCTGTGCGATTTGATTCCGACTGTTCCAATATCCTACGCGGCGATCTAATTCAACACTACGAATATACTAACTTCTGGTTAAACCGAATAAGAAACGATTATGAAGCGCCCAAAACTTTTGATTCGTTTGATTATCGAAAAAACAAAGGTAAGATCTGCTAAGTTGATTCCTTGGCATGCGTTCTGTTTAGTTGTCCACAATTTATCCATAACACATTTAAGGATAAGAACTCAAAATTACTTGTAAATCTATTTTTTATTGCTGTACATAAATGCAAGTTTTTCATTCAAGAGATGACAATAAATCCTCTGTCTGAAATTCTTGATTGTTGAGAGTAATTTTTCAGACTTACTCCGGCCAATATTGCCGGGTAACAGTCTGCTATGTAGCCGTTATGATTTCTTTGTTTATACAGCAAGGCAGATATATACTGTAACTCATTCAGAGTGCTCTGTGTGTGTGACCTGTAGGGTCATCAGCTCTTTGTCGTGTCACATTCCTGCCTTCATCCAGTCACCGTGACAGTAGGCCTATACCGGGTACATCACTGTGGGCAGGAAACATAACTTACTACTGGTCATCAACTCTTTGTCGTGTCACATTCCTACCTTCATCCAGCCACTGTGACAGTAGGCCTATACTGGGGAGGTTTATTTATTTATTTATTTATTTATTTCATTGGTGTTTTACGCCGTACTCAAGAATATTTCACTTATACGAGGGCTGCCAGCATTATGGTTGGGGAGAACCGGTCAGAGCCCGGGGGAAACCCACGACCTTCCGTAGGTTGCTGACTGACCTTCCCACTTACGGCCGGAGAGGAAGCCAGCATGAGCTGGACTTGATCTCACAGCGACCGCATTGGTGCGAGAATGCGCGCTAAACAACTGAGAAACGGAGCCCCCCTATAGGCCTATACCGGGGAGATCACTGTGGACAGGAAACATAACTTACTACTGGTCATCAGCTCTTTGCCGTGTCACATTCTTACCGTCATCCAGTCACCGTGACAGTAGGCCTATACCGGGGAGATCACTGTGGACAGGAAACATAACTTACTACTGGTCATCAGCTCTTTGTCGTGTCACATTCCTACCGTCATCCAGTCACTGTGACAGTAGGCCTATACCGGGGAGATCACTGTGGACAGGAAACATAACTTACTACTGGTCATCAGCTCTTTGTCGTGTCACATTCCTACCGTCATCCAGTCACCGTGACAGTAGGCCTATACCGGGGAGATCACTGTGGACAGGAAACATAACTTACTACTGGTCATCAGCTCTTTGTCGTGTCACATTCCTACCGTCATCCAGTCACTGTGACAGTAGGCCTATACCGGGTACATCACTGTGGGCAGGAAACATAACTTACTACTGGTCATCAGCTCTTTGGCGTGTCACATTTCTACCGTCATCCAGTCACTGTGACAGTAGGCCTATACCGGGGAGATCACTGTGGACAGGAAACATAACTTACTACTGGTCATCAGCTCTTTGCCGTGTCACATTCCTACCTTCATCCAGTTACCGTGACAGTAGGCCTATACCGGGGAGGTCACTGTGGACAGGAAACATAACTTACTACTGGTCATCAGCTCTTTGTCGTGTCACATTCCTACCTTCATCCAGTCGCTGTGAGAGTAGGCCTATACCGGGGAGATCACTGTGGAGTGGAAACATAACTTATTGTTGGACACCAGCCCTACCTCGTGTGACATTCCTACCGTCAATCAGTCACTGTGACGGTATGCCGGGCAAATCACCGAGGACAGGAAACATAACTTACTGTTAGTCATAACCTCCTTGTACTGTGACATTCCTACCGCCAATCAGTCACTGTGACCGTATACCGGCCAAATCACTGTGGGCAGGAAACATAACTTACTGTTAGTCATAACCTCCTGGTACTGTGATATTCCTACCGTCAATCAGTCACTGTGACGGTATACCGGGCAAATCACCGTGGACAGGAAACATAACTTACTGTTAGTCATAACCTCCTTGTACTGTGGTACTCCTAATCAGTCCCTGTGACGGTATACCGGGCAAATCACCGTGGACAGGAAACATAACTTACTGTTAGTCATAACGTCCTTGTTCCGTGATATTTCTACCGTCAATCAGTCACTGTGACGGTATACCGGGCAAATCACCGAGGACAGGAAACATAACTTACTGTTAGTCATAACCTCCTTGTTCCGTGATATTCCTACCGTCAATCAGTCACTGTGACGGTATACCGGGCAAATCACTGTGGACAGGAAACATAACTTACTGTTAGTCATAACCTCCTTGTACTGTGATATTCCTACCTTCAATCAGTCACTGTGACGGTATACTGGGCAAATCACCGTGGACAGGAAACATAACTTACTGTTAGTCATAACCTCCTTGTTCCGTGATATTCCTACCTTAAATTGCCCTGTTTTCAATCACAGAGAATCCGTGGTCGTCTTTTTTCTGTCTTAACACATCTGGTCAAGGGAGTGTACGTCAGTGCCTTCCAAAATCACAGTATAACTTCCCTTAAATTACAGAAATCTAGCATATGTAAGTGGTTGATCGTCCCAGGTACACACACCCCTATGTCTTATTCTTTAAAGTATTTGCCATGTGTGTGTAAATATAGCGGCTGTGACCTATCGGTTAACTCTTTTCACTCCGCACCACTCACCTCAAAAGGCTGTCACTCCGCCTGACTGGCTCTTTGTGACGAAACCTGTTGAAAGAGTTCAGGTAGAAGGGAAGGATTCCAGGTTGCTCTGACCCCTCCACTTCCCTCCTCTTCTTCCCCACCCCACCCCCGGAATAAGTAAGAAAAGAGTGAGTGAGTGAGTGCTTGGGGTTTAACTTCGTACTTAACAATTTTTCAGTCATATGACGACGAAGGAATCCTTCGAGTGTATATAATGTGCTTCCTTGTTGCAGGACGGATTTCCACCGTTCTTTTATCTAGTCCTGCTTCACTGAGGTGGCTTACCAAAGGCAAGTAAGCCGCACAGCTTGAGCCATTATACTCATACGGGTCAACGAGTCGTTGCACTATCCTTCATGCTGAACGTCAAGTGAAGAAGTTACAACTTTCTCTTTTAAGGTCTTACGTGTGACTCGACCCAGCATTGATCCTGGACCTACAGCTCCCGAAGCGGACGCTCTACGTACTGTGTTATCGGGGCTGGTCAGGAAAAAAAAGAAAAAAAGATAAAGCACCACCGAACATACTGTGGAACAAACCTTCCCGACACAGTCATATAAAAACATTCTGGATATTTCACAGGTAATTTGAACCCACTTCTGGGATATTTATAGTGTATTTGTCTTAGTACCTTGAATAATAATCCCTCAGACATTTAGTTAAGTGTTATTAAAATGTCTGTATGTAGATGTCTGTAATAGAATAAATAGAGGATATTGAACAGTAAAGGTTCAGTATCACAAAGATTTTTCCAGTAAGAGGTGAAACTGATAACATTTGGGTTATCATTTCCACCTGTCACGAGAAAAATATTTATGATATTTACCCTTCACTGTGGAATATTCTATTTAGTATTTATATTTGGACAATATCATGATTTTGTGTATTTGTGCAAGCTTAAGCAATGTTTATAGTTGTAGGCCTTCACAGACTTGTGTATATAGAGTGACGTCTCACATGATGTCTTGTATGACGTCGTGTCTTGTTGCATGACATAAGATAGTTAATGTTGAGAGAACTTGTATTATGACGTCATTCTGCGAAGCTCAGATTCGTACGTTATAAACAAAATGTTTCTTTGGGACGTCATGGCGCCGGGGTGTGTAACTCTAGCCAATGAGATATCACTTTTATCGGTGAAGGAAATCCCGACATGTCACCTTTACATAAATAATAAAACAAACGCCATAACGTACAAGGAGACAGTTCGTGGTAATATACTGCATCAGACCGCTACGGCATGTCTGCACATGACCAAAGTCTACAGTGTACGCTGTAGGCCTACACGTTTTCCTGTACTACTGTAGTCAAGGTAACGTTCTGCACGGATTCGTACTCAATGTCCCTTCTGACAAAACTCACCATGAGAAAGGATTTCACCAGGAGAAACGAATACTAGCGACATTCTAGCGTTTGCCATAACAACATAATTTGTACGACTATGATTCAATACATATCATACATACCAGTAAAAATTGCGGAACTTGAGACATTTTCTCATTTTCGTTAAAAGTTAAGGAATACCAAACAAAATAACTAAGTTCAATCTTAGTGGAAACACCATTAGAAGTCTTATTTAAATCTGCGACATTTATATTTATCTGACTCATGCTTTTTCACAGCCAAAGTGTTACAAATGTATACACGTTAATCAGACATTCACCAATATTATTTCTTGTTACAGCGAAACTTAGTGTATATGTAACTCGATGGTTTGCCTATGTTGTAAGCCTATATGTACACTATACAGCAGGTATATGTATTAATACAGTAATTTATATACATCTAAATTTCACCTTTACATAAATATCACTTTTATCGGTGAAGGATCATTACATGTAGGCCTACTTCTGTCATATAGCCAAATGCTGTGTGCATTACAGTAAACGGTGTATTCCAAAATTAAATACGATATCAGGAATGAAAAAATGTTTTCAATTCCAACAGACAAGCAACTCGTCGACATCATTTATGGTATATGTACACATATGCTTTGTTTTATTGTGGCAGTCCGTAATGCTGCTGCCACTTAAATATCATACCGAAAACACCGGGCATGACACCCACCCAGTCACATAGGGCAGCCGTAATACCATTTTGATAGTATTCGTATGATCCAACTCGGGTTTGATCCCAGGTCTCTCAACTTTGAGGCGGACGCTCTAACCATTAGGCCACCGAAGCCTTCCTCTATTTATGGATTGTGAAAACAGAAAATAGAAAAAATGCCGAAATGGAAATGTACATTTTCTATTGGCCGATAATACCCACAAAAAAGATCTGCCGTTAATCCCGTGGCCCGAGGGATGACATATTGCATTTCCGTCGATCTAATGGATTAATGCCTCCGTGATTACGGAATATTTCGTTATCAGGAACGGCTTAATTAGTTATCAGGAACAGATCAATCCGTTAGATGGAGGAAAACTCAGGGAACGAATTTAAGGGAAGATCTTTTTATGGTAACGAGGCGTGGTATGTACTTGGTATATAACTGCGAATAAGTGAAACTGTGAAAATATACCGCCCAGTTCACTTTAATATGAACAGACACACTGCCCGCTGACTGGTATTGTGCGGATTTCCTGTGTTGTGGCAGCTACAAAACACTAATCAAATAAATAAATAAATAAATCAGTCACAAATATACCTCACCCTGATTTCGTAAAAGTCAGGTAAACAGGTATATAACAAGTCTTCGGACAGAAGTAGGCGAGGTCAAAAGTAAGTTGAACATGTGCTATTTGTAAAGTACGTTAAGTAAGAAGTGAAAGTTCTGTTATACGTGCACACATAAAATCACTTTGGTACTTCTCCATTATGTCCACTAGGGTCGATGTCAAGAAAGACAGAGCCTGTCGCTGTAGTGTGTGCATAAGTTTGATGTTTTGAAGCCCCATGTTAAATAACGCAAAAAAAGAAAAAAAAAAATTCGGGATTGAGCGAACCATTGTTCTAATGTGTTCTTGAAAATTAAAAATTCTTGGAGCTTTGAACGCGTGTTATTTTCTTATAAAATATTCCAAAATGTCGTTAAAACATGAACGAAATAAATTAAATGAATATTGCATGGACGACTGTAGATTCATGAAAGGCTGGTAAAATGATCACAACAGGCAAAATCTAGAGAATGATATAACTCCGGAAGGTGTGATTCAAGTAATATGACACAAGTGTAGTTCACAATGCATGGTTCAAGAAAGGTATCTTGATTGCAGGTAGGTCGTTACTACAATTAGATGCTGATAGTAAAAGACCACATCAGATAATAAGTTGAAAGTGAGGTATGCTAAAATGCTGGTAACACAATGTTGTTTAAGTGATGTATCTGAAAAAAAAGGTGTTGTTCATTTAGTGTGAGGAGTATATGCCAGAAAATGTTCTTCTGCTGATGTGACTCGAGTATAGGTAAAAAAAAAGTTCACGTGTCGAACCTCTCGTGTACGTGGGAAATGTAGTTTAAGAGATGTACATGTATGTTCGAATGATATAACTAAAATGTACGTCAGAAAATATGGGCCTAATTAATTTGAAGAGCTTTAATTTTTGCATGTTAAAAAATTCAGCTTAACAGGAAGAATAATGACATGAATGGCGTGATATCTATATCTCAAGTAAACGTGGCAGCTCTCGAAAAACTGAACAAACATTTACATACATATTTAAATCAGCGGGGGCCTCCGTGACCGACTGAGTTGTCACGTCAGCGCAGCGCATTAACCCAAGAGCCTCTCATCAATGCACTCACTGTGAGTTCTAGTCCAACTTATGCTGGCTTCCTCTCCGGCCGTACATGGGAAGGTCCGCCAGCAGCCTGCGGATGGCCGTGAGTTTCCCCCGCGCTTTGCTCGGCTTCTCCCACCATAATGCTGGCCGCCGTCGTATAAGTGAAATATTCTTGAGTACGGCGTAAAACACCTATCGAATAAATAAATAAATTTAATTCAGTATAATTCTATATTAATTCAGCATATGTATATGCGCATCTGTGGATCTATAAAACATCCTTCGCAACATATAACTGTATGATACAAGAATCCCTTGTGAATACTGTGTGGAGAGCTATATATTCATCGAACGTGTCTGTGTCATCGGAGTTTAATTCGTGATGAGTGCCCTCCATACCGGTTTTCAAACTTTTATTCGACGTAGGGTGTACCTATTTTTGCCTCTACTTTTATTGTGCTCAACAGCCAAAGTATACAAAAGCATAAGAGCACCAAATGTACCTGTCAGTTAACCCCTTAAGAACCGTGCACGAACTGGCAATATATTCCGGATACGTTATCACCGCGTCATAACCCCATTGTTGTGCATGAAGGCCCATTCACTATTCTGTTCTGTACTCACTATTCATGGAGAGAATAACAGACTCTTTCAGGACAGGTAATTTAGCCTATCGACATTTTTAAGAATGTGTATTTTTGCTCTGTTTTATTTGTGAACAACCGGGTTAACTGCTGCATGCCTTTCCAGGAGCCTTTGAGATGTTGTGATATTAACTTTAGACTTATCCAGTACTTTGCAATCTACATGTTTGCGTAAAGCAAAAGACCCCTATAGAATTTTGTCCATATATTTGTAAGCCTACTGTTTACAGATACTATACATTAGCTGCTGTTTGTGGAAAGCGAAACCTTCATTTGACCAAGAGTAGAAATTACTCTTATTTTAAAAAAGAATGTTTTTTTATCGACCTTATCTACATGATCTGAGTTTATTTTTGCTTCTGCTTTTATTGTACTGAACATCCACATCCGCACCCGAAGCAACAAGCGCTGTACTCGAATGCGAGACTTTACTGATCAATAGTCTAGGATGTACATATATATGTAGTTGCAGCGAGCAAGTACTTTATTCATCTAAGCCAGCGTAGTTCTTAAATAGTTTCAATTCTTTTGGCTTTGAAGGAATTAGTATATAGGTCTATAAGAGCTGTGTTACAATTTTAAATGTTAACCTATGTTACCTAGAAGCCACTGGTAGGCAAATGTTAGGTGAAACCCATTAAAACCTTTATGGAAACCTGATTTTATCACACAAACACACATAACCAAGGTAATACATCGAGATTTATCAGTAATTACTGCCTCTGTACGAGATCTTGATATCTCGTTTAAAGTTTTATTCAGAGCTGTATATACCACCTACATCTCCTTGGCGCCCGAAACACATTATTGCATGTACCGGTATATCGAACCTTTCTTTATGGAAAAAAAACAAAAAAAAAAAACAAAAAAAAAAACGGAAAAGTTCTTGAGATGTTCACATTTCAAAATAAACATCAATATCTTTTCACAGAGTAAAAGGTCATATGTCGTGTGACATCATTTGGATCAGCTGACTTCCCGTAGCCATTTTATTTTCTATTCACTAACCCGGTAAATGTGACTTTTACATTCGCTGTTTAAATGTTCCCCTTACAGAGATTTACTGGTACCGGTACATTTCGTTAGCAACAAATAACGCGACAATGTCGCAAAAGCTAGAAAAAAGTTGTTGGGAAACACTCGCGCACAGAAATACCGTACCATGCACTGATCAAATCACATTATTGAACAGGGAAAACTGGAATTAGGACCTATATACACGTATATGCTCAGCTGAAATGTTTATTTATTTATTTATTTTATTTCATTGGTGTTTTACGCCTTACTCAAGAATATTTCACTTATACGACGGCGGCCAGCATTATGGTGGGAGAGCCCGGGGGAAACCCACGACCATCCGCAGGTTGCTGACAGATCTACCCACGTATGGCCGGAGAGGACGCCAGCATGAGCTGGACTTGAACTCACAGCGACCGCATTGGTGAGAGACTCCTGGGTCATTACGCTGCGCTAACGCGCTAACTGACTGAGCCACGGAGGCCCCCTCAGCTGAAATGGAGATAATAGTAGCGATAGCAGTAGTAGTAATAATGTAGCGCATCCCCCCCCCCCCCACCCCCCACCCCCTATGAAGGCTTATATACCTTTCGAAATGTTATTTTCATAGGACGTATATTATATTTGCTAGTTACCAGTGGATTTTATATACCTTTACATGTGTTACAGGTATATAGGGGTGAAGAGTCTGGGTCCTGTATGTTTTATACGAGGCCTAATTTCATATTTAACCTACGTTAAGACATAAAGTGCTCTAATAGATCATAAAATTCGAAACTAGGTGATCCATCATCATTTTAAAATTAATTAAAATTCCTACATGAATTCCGAAACAGAGAAATAAGCCCTGTCAGTATGCATAGGGTCCTCTTTCTAAGAATCTTTCTCGATTCGTAACTTTTTTAGCGCCATCATATATCAACATGCCAGTTTTATCATGTCAAAATATATATACACTAGAAACCCACGATTATTAAAATATTCATGTGATAACTCTTGTATAGGCCTACAAACCTAAAGCAGCTAATGTACAAAAATTTACAAATAGCGTAAAATAATCAAATTTTGATACCACTCTCTTTTACCCCAGAGAGACAAAGGGCAATCGTTTTACATTTAACTTTCAATTATTCACCTTTTAACAACTCAACTTTAACTATATGGTACATGTATGTGTTCATTCATGCATACAGTCTGTAGCACTCTCTTGTAAGGGAGGTAATAATGTGAATTCCTGTTCTCATTCGGTGTCTTTGCGGAGAGTGCGCTGTCAAATCGATGCGCCGGGAAATAGGTGCACTTTTTTCAAACAGTCAGAAATTGAATATCGAAGTTTAGAACACGTGTATGTAGAGAACAGGGCTTTTAAGTGGCCAAGGTGGTTGGCAGATGACACGCCTCGTTTTACCTATGTAGTCTGGAGTAGATCACGTGAAGTGACAGGGACCTGGGGTACACAGGGGTCAATTCCCATACTCCCCAGTTTGCCATATTTGTTAAACGTTTAGTTCGAGCCTACATACTGACAACATGTGTAAGTGGTCTTGTGATTGGGGTGGTGTTACCCCATTCTGATGGGAATAGGTCAATTGCCATACATGGCATTCCCCATGTTAGAGTTGGCTGCATGGATGTTTATACTACTGTAGTAGTCCGAGATTGCTCTTACGATAGATTGGCAAAATTTTGTTGGACCATATGTGGCCCCAAACCACAGTCAGAGCGCAAAAGTTATGTAAAGTAACCTTACTCCATTTATTTCACCTAAAATTTGACTTTTTTTTCTAGTCACACATTTTTCCTGATTCTGATTGACTAGTCCACCTTATATGAACATTTGATAAGATTTTTTTTTGTGTGTGAAATTTGGTTAATGTTTATCCGAAAAAGTTGTCTCATACATGTATCAAGACCTTTATGTGCTTCTCAAAGTGAAATGTTACAGGCCAACTTTGTGTTCAGTGCATTAAGTTATATTAATTGTTGAGCCCCATTTTTAACAACTTGCCATACTTAAAAGTAAATTTATCCTGGGGCAGCATCTGCCATGTTTTGAGTCCATATTTAAGGCATAATTGTTACACGAGATGCATCCCCAAACAAATTTTGATGTTTCAAAGTACAAGATCATCATGTACATGTACTGGTTATGTTATATACATACGAGATCTTTTATTTCATATCCGTTGTGATCCAAAACTGACTGCCATTGCATAAGTGAAAAATTAGTGAGAACGATATTTAGCAATAATGAAATAAATAAATTAATAAACTTGTTGTGATACCTGTAAAATTCTGACCAATTCTTTGAAATTTGAATGCAGCAGAAAAAGTAATCCTAAGGGATGATTCTAACAAATACAAACGTGTTCATATACCTTTTCTTTCTTATCTCAAAGCTCACAAATTACTCAGCATTAATTAAAATATAATAGTTGTGCAACGTACAAGTAGATTAGAATGTTTTGGCTTTTTAAAATATATTCCTTTAAAGTAACTTACAGTTTATGGCAGTCAATTTATCCATATCTATGTTTTTATGCCTTACAGGCTCTGAGGAATAAGCATGTTTGCCCTACACAGCATGGCGTGGGGACGATCAGCTTTCCATTGCACACTGAAACCCACAATGTTCAGACTTTGTCCTAAGCAACTGACAAAGTGCTGGAATAGGCAGTTACGGCAAAGATATCTGTGCTTCGTTTCTGCAAAGAGTTGTCTCCCTTCTTTCACCCATCCCTCTACTAACAGACGGTGGTGTTCAACTCTCAGCATCTTTGGGCATGATCCATTTGATGATTATGAGAAGAGTCGGAAGCAGTTCAGCTTGACTGTTCCCGAATATTTTAACTTTGCCACAGACGTCATCGACCGCTGGGCTTGTATGGAAGAGGTGCGAAACAGTGTTTGATCTTTAAGAAAAAAAACCCAAAAAGAACACAAATTGATTTCATGGCTGCACTTCTGTATTTTCATGAGGTTCATTTTATTTAATATTTTTATCTTTAGTCTGAAAATGATACAGTGTGCTCACAAATATTTCAAATACGACAACTGTTCTGGAGGTTATGGATGTAGGTAATATGCACTGGCTATCTTGGAGTACAAAAACTTTCAGTTATAATTAGACATGGAGCAACTTTTTGATGGCTGATACAGCTGGCCCTGGAGAAAACAGCCAAGTGACCATACTTATAAACTGTTTTGGTCTGTTAATTCTAGGATGTGTTATTGGCAGTGGTGTGTTTAATGGTGATTTTAACTCCATGTAAGTTCATTATTTTGTAATTTTTACATCAGGAAGGAAAGAGATCTCGTAGTAACCCAGCATTATGGTGGATAGATGACAGGGGTCAGGAGGTAAAGTGGAGCTTCCAGCAACTCTCCCAGTACTCCAAAAAGTAAGTTACCTCAGCTCATTAGATTTGGTCAATTCTAGGTGTTTAGTTCATTCAGTGCATTTGTCTGAATGAAGGAAAATTTGCATAAACTTCTGCTTCATCACAGAATACATCAGAATATTATAAGTTCCTGTAAAATATTAATATGCCTGTGACTAAAATTATATTGATGGTTTAGTAAATATGTACCTCATAGTTCAAATAGTGTAAATTTACAGATGTCCATATTAAGCATTGCTTTGGTGTTAATGTGCTTTGTCTTTCTAGAGTTGCCAATATCCTGAGTATCGACTGTAGATTACAGCCAAAAGACAGGATGATTGTCATCCTTCCCCGTGTGTTACCTTGGTGGTTACTGAACCTGGCAGCAATAAGAGCAGGTAAACAGTAGATGATCCTCCCCCATGTGTTACCTGGCTGGTTTCTCAACCTGGCAGCAATAAGGACAGGTAAACAATAGATTGTTCTCCCCCATGTGTTACCTGGGTGGTTACTGACCCTGGCAGCAATAAGGACAGGTAAACATAGATGATTCTTCCCCTGTGTTACCTGGCTGGTTACTGACCCTGCCAGCTGGAAGAGCAGGTAAATAGATGATCCTTCCCCGCGTGTTACCTGGCTGGTTACTGACCCTAGCAGCAATAAGGACAGGTACATTGTAAACAATAAATGATTCTCCCCCATGTGTTACCTTGGTGGTTACTGTGAACCTGGCAGCAATGAGTGCAGGTGAACAATAGATGATCCTCAGCCATTTGTTACCTGGCTGGTTACTGAACCTGGCAGCAATGAGGACAGGTAAACAATAGATGATTCTCCCCCATGTGTTACCTGGCTGGTTAATGACCCTGCCACCTGGAAGAGCAGGTAAACAATAGATGATCCTTCCCCATGTGTTACCTGGGTGGTTACGGACCCTGGCAACAGTAAGAACAGGTAAAGAATAGATGGTCCTTCCCTGTGTGTTACCTGGGTGGTTACTGACCCTAGTAGCAATAAGGACAGGTAAGGTGTAAACAATAGATGATTCTCCCCCGTGTGTTACTTTGGTGATTACCATGAACCTGGCAGCAATAAGAGCAGGTTAACAATAGAAACAATAGATGATCCTCCCCTCATGTGTCTCCTGGGTGGTTACAGAACTTGTGAGCAATGAAAACAGCTGTTGATCCTTTGTCACAGTTTACCCAGGTGGCTTATACCAGACTTGGAAATAGTTTAGATACCTGTTTTGCAGTGCTGTTACATTGCACATACACATACTAAGTGTAACAGTATGTTATACCAGGTACATGTGCATGCGACTGCTTCGTTAAACATTGTGTTATTATTTGACTCTAGCTTTACCTTCAGCATCATCCTAAAATACCTGTCTCATTTCTCTATGCAGGTGTGGTACTGAGCCCAGGAACAACTTTGTTGACCCCTAAGGACATCTCACACAGACTTCTGTCCTCTCAGGCCTGCTGTGTAGTGACTGATGTAAACTGTGCAGAGGCTGTGGATCAGGTAATGTGGAGATGTCTGATGACTTAATATGGTACTGGAAAACAGTTTGGTTTGTTAAAATGCCCAGTCACTATGTAGTGGAATGTACAGTGACATGTAGAAAAAGCATCTAACAGATTTCATACCTTAACTGCCACTGATCACTTTCCTGTATTGCAGCTTCAAACATTTTTGAAAATAATACAGCTCACTTTCAGCCTTAGCAAAACTTCTTCAAGAAATGGACATGCACTAGAATGAGATGAGAATTTAAACAAGAGGTTCAGCCTGTGATGAGCACAACTGAGTGACTCTATAAAGAAGAGTGTAGGATGGCAAATGTGCCTCTCGAAATTAAATCGAGCATTATTCTACACAATGTTTTACATAAAATGACTTTATTAAATACAAGCCCTGCATGACTGGTTTTCGATCACCTAAAGTATAGTTAATATAATGGATATGGTTGCATTTGTGTTGTGACGGAGTAAGCATCTGTTGGAATGGAACAGCATGCATGGAACACTATTATTAGTAAAGAAGGGGGACTGAAATTTTTCCGTTGGCAGGTGGCAGAGCAGAGTTCGTATCTGAAGACCAAACTTCTAATTGGGCCAGAGACCAGGTATGTGAACAATAGCTTCAACTACACTCTCCTGTCACCCCAACATGTACATGTCTGCCTTGTGGCTGTAACTTGCACCTTCATCCGCCTGTCACACGAACATGTACATGTCTGCCCTTTGACTGTAACTTGCACCTCCATTCACCTGTCACACCACCATATACATGTCTGCTGTGTGACTGTAACTTGCACCTTCTTCTAATTGTCACACCAGCATGTAGATGTCTGCTCAGGGGCTGTAACTTGCACCTTCATCTACCTGTCACACCAGCATGTAGATGTCTGCTCAGGGGTTGTAACTTGCACTTTCATCTACCTGTCACACCAGCATGTACATGTCTGCTCTGTGGCTGTAACTTGCACCTTCATCTTACTGTCACACCAGGATGTACATGTCCGTTGTGTGACTGTAACTTGCACTTTCACCCACCTTTCACACCAGGATGTACATGTCTGTTGTGTGACTGTAACTTGCACCTTCATCCACCTGCCACACCAGGATGTACATGTCTGTTGTGTGACTGTAACTTGCACTTTCATCCACCTTTCACACCGGGATGTACATGTCTGTTGTGTGACTGTAACTTGCACCTTCATCCACCGGCCACACTAGCATGTACATGTCTGACTGTAACTTGTCCAAGTTTACTCTGTGGCTGTATGTGTACATATGTTTTAACAGTGAGTGTGGCTTACCACCACATCAGCATTATTTCAGCCCTTTCATGTTATTATTAACAGTTACGACAATCTTTACATGTGCATTGTATGCTATAATGCAAACTATAGACCCTTGGTCTTGTCTCAAGTTGTGTCACAGTTACGTATGAGGTTGACGTAGGCTGACTGCCCTGTTGAATAGAGTTGACCCAACCCTTTGTCTTCCTCAGACCTGGCTGGATGAGCTTTAACCAACAGCTTGACAAGGCCAGCTCAGATTTCCAGGTGAGTTTTAGAACTTTTCTCAGTTACATAAGAAAAATAAATTTTTGAAAATGAAATTTTTTCTTTTTCTTTGATCACATGCTTTCAAATTTCAAATTGACAGTCTACGTACATGTATATAGTCTTCCTGTGGAATTTGGTGATAGACCTACCATTAGTCAGCCCAGTGTCATGAGTACATGTACATGTGTACCGGTACAGGTATGATGAGGGCTGGTCAAGTGTCAAGAATGTAAATTCTCTGTTGTCAGTACATTGTGACCATGTGGGTCATCCTATCTGATGCCAGTGTACTTTGACCAGATGGATCATCACACATTTTGTCAGGTGTGAGTACATTGTGACTGGGTAGGTCATCATATCTGTTTGTGCTTTGACCAGACTGATCATCACAGGTTTTGTCTGGTGTAAGTACATTGTGACTGGGTAGGTCATCATATCTGATGCCAGTGTACTTTGACCAGATGGATTATCACACATTTTGGCTGGTGTGAGTACATTGTGACTGGGTAGGTCATCATGTCTGATGCCAATGTACTTTGACCAGATGGATTATCACACATTTTGTCAGGTGTGAGTACATTGTGACTGGGTAGGTCATATCTGATGGTAGTGTACTTTGACCAGATGGATTATCACACATTTTGGCTGGTGTGAGTACATTGTGACTGGATAGGTCATCATGTCTGATGCCAGTGTACTTTGACCAGATGGATCATCACACTTTTTATCTGGTGTGAGTACATTGTGACTGGGTAGGTCATCATATCTGATGCCAGTGTACTTTGACCAGATGGATTATCACACATTTTGTCATGTGTGAGTACATTGTGACTGGGTAGGTCATCATGTCTGATGCCAGTGTACTTTGACCAGACGGATCATCACACATTTTGTCATGTGTGAGTACATTGTGACTGGGTAGGCCATCCTGTCTGATGCCAGTGTACTTTGACCAGATGGATTATCACACATTTTGTCATGTGTGAGTACATTGTGACTGGGTAGGTCATCATATCTGATGCCAGTGTACTTTGACCAGATGGATCATCACACATTTTGTCATGTGTGAGTACATTGTGACTGGGTAGGTCATCATATCTGATGCCAGTGTACTTTGACCAGATGGATCATCACACATTTTGTCAGGTGTGAGTACATTGTGACTGGGTAGGCCATCATATCTGTTTGTGCTTTGACCAGACTGATCATCACAGGTTTTGTCAGGTGTGAGTACATTGTGACTGGGTAGGTCATCATATCTGATGCCAGTGTACTTTGACCATTTTGTCAGGTGTGAGTACATTGTGGCTGGGTAGGTCATCATGTCTGATGCCAGTGTACTTTGACCATTTTGTCTGGTGTGAGTACATTGTGACTGGGTAGGTCATCATGTCTGATGCCAGTGTACTTTGACCAGATGGATCATCACACATTTTGTCTTGTGTGAGTACATTGTGACTGGGTAGGTCATCATATCTGTTTGTGCTCTGACCAGACTGATCATCACAGGTTTTGTCTGGTGTGAGTACATTGTGACTGGGTAGGTCATCATGTCTGATGGCAGTGTACTTTGACCAGATGGATCATCACAAGTCTTGTCTGGTGTGAGTACATTGTGACTGGGTAGGTCATCATGTCTGATGGCAGTGTACTTTGACCAGATGGATTATCACACATTTTGGCTGGTGTGAGTACATTGTGACTGGGTAGGTCATCATGTCTGATGCCAGTGTACTTTGACCAGATGGATCATCACACATTTTGTCATGTGTGAGTACATTGTGACTGGGTAGGTCATCATATCTGATGCCAGTGTACTTTGACCAGATGGATTATCACACATTTTGTCATGTGTGAGTACATTGTGACTGGGTAGGTCATCATATCTGATGGCAGCGTACTTTGACCAGATGGATCATCACAAGTCTTTTCTGGTGTGAGTACATTGTGGCTGGGTAGGTCATCATGTCTGATGCCAGTGTACTTTGACCAGATGGATTATCACACATTTTGGCTGGTGTGAGTACATTGTGACTGGGTAGGTCATCATGTCTGATGGCAGTGTACTTTGACCAGATGGATCATCACACTTTTTATCTGGTGTGAGTACATTGTGACTGGGTAGGTCATCATATCTGATGCCAGTGTACTTTGACCAGATGGATTATCACACATTTTGTCATGTGTGAGTACATTGTGACTGGGTAGGTCATCATGTCTGATGCCAGTGTACTTTGACCAGATGGATCATCACACATTTTGTCAGGTGTGAGTACATTGTGACTGGGTAGGCCATCCTGTCTGATGCCAGTGTACTTTGACCAGATGGATTATCACACATTTTGTCAGGTGTGAGTACATTGTGACTGGGTAGGTCATCATGTCTGATGCCAGTGTACTTTGACCAGACGGATCATCACACATTTTGTCAGGTGTGAGTACATTGTGACTGGGTAGGTCATCATATCTGATGCCAGTGTACTTTGACCAGATGGATTATCACACATTTTGTCATGTGTGAGTACATTGTGACTGGGTAGGTCATCATATCTGATGGCAGCGTACTTTGACCAGATGGATCATCACAAGTCTTTTCTGGTGTGAGTACATTGTGGCTGGGTAGGTCATCATGTCTGATGCCAGTGTACTTTGACCAGATGGATTATCACACATTTTGGCTGGTGTGAGTACATTGTGACTGGGTAGGTCATCATGTCTGATGGCAGTGTACTTTGACCAGATGGATCATCACACTTTTTATCTGGTGTGAGTACATTGTGACTGGGTAGGTCATCATATCTGATGCCAGTGTACTTTGACCAGATGGATTATCACACATTTTGTCATGTGTGAGTACATTGTGACTGGGTAGGTCATCATGTCTGATGCCATTGTACTTTGACCAGATGGATCATCACACATTTTGTCAGGTGTGAGTACATTGTGACTGGGTAGGCCATCCTGTCTGATGCCAGTGTACTTTGACCAGATGGATTATCACACATTTTGTCAGGTGTGAGTACATTGTGACTGGGTAGGTCATCATGTCTGATGCCAGTGTACTTTGACCAGACGGATCATCACACATTTTGTCAGGTGTGGGTACATTGTGACTGGGTAGGTCATCATATCTGATGCCAGTGTACTTTGACCAGATGGATTATCACACATTTTGTCATGTGTGAGTACATTGTGACTGGGTAGGTCATCATATCTGATGCCAGTGTACTTTGACCATTTTGTCTGGTGTGAGTACATTGTGACTGGGTGGGTCATCATGTCTGATGGCAGCGTACTTTGACCAGATGGATCATCACAAGTCTTGTCTGGTGTGAGTACATTGTGACTGGGTAGGTCATCCTGTCTGATGCCAGTGTACTTTGACCAGATGGATTATCACACATTTTGTCAGGTGTGAGTACATTGTGACTGGGTAGGTCATCATATCTGATGCCAGTGTACTTTGACCAGATGGATTATCACACATTTTGTCATGTGTGAGTACATTGTGACTGGGTAGGTCATCATATCTGATGCCAGTGTACTTTGACCATTTTGTCTGGTGTGAGTACATTGTGACTGGGTGGGTCATCATGTCTGATGGCAGCGTACTTTGACCAGATGGATCATCACAAGTCTTGTCTGGTGTGAGTACATTGTGACTGGGTAGGCCATCCTGTCTGATGCCAGTGTACTTTGACCAGATGGATTATCACACATTTTGTCAGGTGTGAGTACATTGTGACTGGGTAGGTCATCATATCTGATGCCAGTGTACTTTGACCAGATGGATTATCACACATTTTGTCAGGTGTGAGTACATTGTGACTGGGTAGGTCATCATGTCTGATGCCAGTGTACTTTGACCAGACGGATCATCACACATTTTGTCATGTGTTTACTCTGTGGCTGTATGTGTACATATGTTTTAACAGTGAGTGTGGCTTACCACCACATCAGCATTATTTCAGCCCTTTCATGTTATTATTAACAGTTACGACAATCTTTACATGTGCATTGTATGCTATAATGCAAACTATAGACCCTTGGTCTTGTCTCAAGTTGTGTCACAGTTACGTATGAGGTTGACGCATCACACAGTACATTGTGACTGGGTAGGTCATCATATCTGATGGCAGTGTACTTTGACCAGATGGATCATCACACATTTTGTCAGGTGTGAGTACATTGTGACTGGGTAGGCCATCATATCTGTTTGTGCTTTGACCAGACTGATCATCACAGGTTTTGTCAGGTGTGAGTACATTGTGACTGGGTAGGTCATCATATCTGATGCCAGTGTACTTTGACCATTTTGTCTGGTGTGAGTACATTGTGACTGGGTAGGTCATCATGTCTGATGGCAGTGTACTTTGACCAGATGGATCATCACAAGTCTTGTCTGGTGTGAGTACATTGTGACTGGGTAGGTCATCATGTCTGATGGCAGTGTACTTTGACCAGATGCATTATCACACATTTTGGCTGGTGTGAGTACATTGTGACTGGGTAGGTCATCATGTCTGATGCCAGTGTACTTTGACCAGATGGATCATCACACTTTTTATCTGGTGTGAGTACATTGTGACTGGGTAGGTCATCATATCTGATGCCAGTGTACTTTGACCAGATGGATTATCACACATTTTGTCAGGTGTGAGTACATTGTGACTGGGTAGGTCATCATATCTGATGGCAGCGTACTTTGACCAGATGGATCATCACAAGTCTTTTCTGGTGTGAGTACATTGTGGCTGGGTAGGTCATCATGTCTGATGCCAGTGTACTTTGACCAGATGGATTATCACACATTTTGTCTGGTGTGAGTACATTGTGACTGGGTAGGTCATCATGTCTGATGGCAGTGTACTTTGACCAGATGGATCATCACACTTTTTATCTGGTGTGAGTACATTGTGACTGGGTAGGTCATCATATCTGATGCCAGTGTACTTTGACCAGATGGATCATCACACATTTTGTCAGGTGTGAGTACATTGTGACTGGGTGGGTCATCATATCTGATGCCAGTGTACTTTGACCAGATGGATCATCACAAGTCTTGTCTGGTGTGAGTACATTGTGACTGGGTAGGTCATCATATCTGATGCCAGTGTACTTTGACCAGATGGATTATCACACATTTTGTCAGGTGTGAGTACATTGTGACTGGGTAGGTCATCATGTCTGATGCCAGTGTACTTTGACCAGACGGATCATCACACATTTTGTCAGGTGTGGGTACATTGTGACTGGGTAGGTCATCATATCTGATGCCAGTGTACTTTGACCAGATGGATTATCACACATTTTGTCATGTGTGAGTACATTGTGACTGGGTAGGTCATCATATCTGATGCCAGTGTACTTTGACCATTTTGTCTGGTGTGAGTACATTGTGACTGGGTAGGTCATCATGTCTGATGGCAGCGTACTTTGACCAGATGGATCATCACAAGTCTTGTCTGGTGTGAGTACATTGTGACATATCTGATGCCAGTGTACTTTGACCAGATGGATTATCACACATTTTGTCAGGTGTGAGTACATTGTGACTGGGTAGGTCATCATATCTGATGCTAGTGTACTTTGACCAGATGGATCATCACAAGTCTTGTCTGGTGTGAGTACATTGTGACATATCTGATGCCAGTGTACTTTGACCAGATGGATTATCACACATTTTGTTAGGTGTGAGTACATTGTGACTGGGTAGGTCATCATATCTGATGCCAGTGTGCTTTGACCAGATGGATCATCACAGGTTTTGTCTGGTGTGAGTACATTGTGACTGGGTGGGTCATCATAGTTTGTACATGTGCATGTAGTCTAGGCAATCAGTCTGCAAAGCAATTGTTTGTACATTTCAGTCTCCCCCTACCAAGAGCTCTGATCCAATGATGTTGTTCTTCACCAGTGGCACTACGGGGGATCCAAAGATGGCTGAGCACAGCCATGCCAGCTATGGCCTGGGCCACATGGTCACAGCAGTGTAAGTCCATCACTGTCAGGCACCTCTAATACATATAATTGTTATCACACGGCCCTGACTTTGTCACAAAACTGCCCTGTGTAATAGGATAATAAGTAATAAGATTTCTCTGGAATGAATGTATGAGTAAATGCTTAGGGTTTAATATGTCTTTTTGTGGCAGGACGGGTCTATGGTGCTAAAGGGCTGCCACCACATTTGGACTCCCTCTGTATGTCCTGTCACTTTCCCTCCCCATCTCAATGCATCCTGTCACTTTCCTCCCCTTCTCTGTACGTCCTGTCACTTTCTCTCCCAATCTCTGTACGTCCTGTCACTTTCGGTCCTCATCTACACATTTGGGCTGACTCTGCACGTCCTGTCACTTTCCCTCCGGTCACTTTCCCTCCTCAGCTACATGTTTGGACTGACTCCCGCTGGATATAATGTCACTTTCCGTCCTCAGCTATACATGCATGTATGAGTTTGGACTGACTCCCACTACATGTTTTTGCCATGTCACTTTCCCTCTCAGTTACACAGTTGGGCTGACTCCCTGTGTATGTAATGTCACTTTCTGTCCTCAGCTACGCATTTTGGCCGACTCTCTCTGTATATAATGTCACTTTCACTCCTCAGCTATGTGTGTGGACTGACTCTCTCCTCAGGTATATGTATGTGTTTGGACTGACTCCCTATATATGTCACGTCACTTTCCCTCCTCAGGTACAGTTTTGTGCCGACTCTCTGTGTATATAATGTCACTTTCCCTCCTCAGCTACACGTTTGGGCTGACTCCCTCCTCAGGTATATTTGTGTGTTTGGACTGACTCCCAATACATGTCATGTCACTTTCCCTCCACAGCTACACTTTTGTGCTGTATGTAATGTCACTTTCCGTTCTCAGCTGTGTGTGTGGACTGACTCCTCTATGTAATGTCACTTTCCTTCCTCAGCTACACTTTTGTGCTGACTCCCTCCATATGTAATGTCACTTACATTCCTCAGCTGTGTGTGTGGACTGACTCCTCTATGTAATGTCACTTTCCTTCCTCAGCTACACTTTTGTGCTGACTCCTTCCATATGTAATGTCACTTACATTCCTCAGCTGTGTGTGTGGACTGACTCTATGTAATGTCACTTTCCCGCCTCAACTACACATTTGTGCTGACTCCTTCCATATGTAATGTCACTTACATTCCTCAGTTGTGTGTGGGGACTGACTTCTCTATGTAATGTCACTTTCGCTCCTCAGCTACGCGTTTGGGCTGACTGCCTCCTCAGGTATATGTATGTGTCCTCAATGTAATGTCACTTTCCCTCCATATGGAGGGTGTGTGTGGACTGACTTCCTCTGTATGTATTGTCACTTTCCCTCCTCAGCTCTGTGTGGGGACTGACTTCTCTATGTAATGTCACTTTCGCTCCTCAGCTACGCGTTTGGGCTGACTCCCACTGATGTGATGTGGAATCTTTCCGATACTGGCTGGGCCAAAGCTGCATGGTCAAGTTTTTTTGCGCCTTGGATTAATGGAGCGTGTGTTTTCCAACAAAACACAGCCAGATTTGACCCTCATGCAACTCTGGAGGTATATGTAATGGTTGCCATTGTGAATTTATCTGAGGGTAATTACTTATTGCCTGCATTTCTGTGAAATTTGGTAAGGTCTGAAAGGTTGAATTTACCTGAACTACATGTGATGGTGGCAAGGTGAAATGTGTGATAAAGTAATTAAAGTAATGGGTGAAGGTGAAATTTGTGAGGAAGTAATGACTGAAATGTTTAATATAGCTGAACTACATGTACTTGTAATGGTTAAAAGGTGAAATTTGTGAGGAAGTAATGACTGAAATGTTTAATATAGCTGAACTACATGTACTGGTAATGGTTAAAAGGTGAAATTTGTGAGGAAGGAATGATTGAAAGATTAAATTTACCTAAACTTTTTAAGGATGGCCCCATAGGGACACAATAATTGTGAGAAAACACTCAGGTGCATACATGTATATTATGTCAAGAAAACATTCTGTAACACACAGGGTACATCACTGTTCTGTGGTTCACAGAGATTCACACACAGGGCTCATCACTCTGTTCTGTGCTCCACACAGATTCGCACACAGGGTTCATCACTCTGTTCTGTGCTCCACACAGATTCGCACACAGGGTACATCACTCTGTTCTGTGCTCCACACAGATTCACACAACAGGTACAACACTCTGTTCTGTGCTCCACACAGGTTCACACACAGGGTACATCACTGTTCTGTCTTTCTCTGCAGGTGCTGTCCAGGTTTCCCATCACTCTGTTCTGTGCTCCACACAGGTTCACACACAGGGTACATCACTCTGATCTGTCTTTCTCTGCAGGTGCTGTCCAGGTTTCCCATCACTCTGTTCTGTGCTCCACACAGGTTCACACGCAGGGTACATCACTCTATTCTATGCTCCACACAGATTCGCACACAGGGTTCATCACTCTGTTCTGTGCTCCACACAGATTTGCACACAGGGTACATCACTCTGTTCTGTGCTCCACACAGATTCACACACAGGATTGATCACTCTTTTCTTCCTTTCTCTGCAGGTGCTGTCCAGGTTTCCCATCACTATTTTCTGTGCTCCACACAGATTTACACACAGGATTCATCACTCTGTTCTGTGCTCCACACAGATTCACACACAGGATTGATCACTCTGTTCTGTCTTTCTCTGCAGGTGCTGTCCAGGTTTCCCATCACTATTTTCTGTGCTCCACACAGATTCACACACAGGATTCATCACTCTGACCTGTGCTCCACACAGATTCACACACAGGGTACATTATTCTGTTCTGTGCTCCACACAGATTCACACACAGGATTGATCGCTCTGTTCTGTCTTTCTCTGCAGTGCTGTCCAGGTTTCCCATCATTATTTTCTGTGCTCCACACAGATTCACACAAAGGGTACATCACTCTGTTCTGTGCTCCACACAGATTCACACACAGGATTGATCACTCTGTTCTGTCTTTCTCTGCAGGCGCTGTCCAGGTTTCCCATCACTATTTTCTGTGCTCCACACAGATTCACACACAGGGTTCATCACTCTGTTCTGTGCTCCTCACAGATTCACACACAGGATACATCACTCTGTTGTGTCTTCCTCTGCAGGTGCCCATTACTGTTCTGTGCTCCACACAGATTCACACACAGGGTACATCACTCGGCTCTGTCTTTCTCTGCAGGTGCTGTCCAGGTATCCCATCACTCTGTTCTGCGCTCCACCTACTGCCCTAAGGATGATGATTACCCAGGATTTGAAGAAGATGAAGCCGAAAGCATTGCGCAAATGTGTGAGCGGAGGAGAACCAGTGGTGAGCTGTATACTGTATTGGAATTGTTCAGGTAGCATTACACCCACATGCTTCACTACTGATGATTACTGTGACTTACACTGTATATGTAGCAAGAGAAATATAGATGTGCTTCTGACTATGAATGTCACAACATTGTAAAAGTGTGTGACTTCAGAAATAAACTTCATGTGTTTTATGAGTAACATAACTTCCCCTTTTCCCCCTGAATTGTTTCATAGTATGGAGTAACATATAGCACATAACATTGACTTCAGCAGTGCACATTATGAGGCTGGCTTGATCAACAGTAACACACTAGGATAGGGGAGCTTTGTACTCAATCCAGTATTATATCTAACACTGTACTGCCTAACTAATTAGAACAGTTACATGTGCATGTAGTACAGTACAGGTCTGTTTGGATAATAGCTCTCTGTTGGCAGCATAGTGCTTTGTGGAATTACAGTGGACAAAACAGCTGTTACTTCCAGGTAGACCACCGACTGCTCTGGCAGACTGTGGACCCCAAACAGTCTCCATCTGCAGCTGAATACCTGGTGAAGCTGTCATCCTAATAGACAGAAAACATCTGTTTGGACTGACTGCTCCCCATACATTCCCAATCAGTGTCCAAAGCTTAAGCTCTGGCCGAGGGATCAGGAAGCGATCTTAGGCTATGTCAAAATTTCAGATCACTTTAAAATTGTTATTTCTTACGTAACAAGCCAAAATATTGCTTGATAATGTAAATTTTTGGTAAGTTATTGTGAAACAAATTTCATCTAACAGAAAGGAACATACAAAGGGTAATGATTCTAAGATTGCTTTGTGATCCTGTAGCCTTGTCCCCGGCTTTAGCTTAAGGCTAAACATCTAAACTTTTTGTTTTTTGAAAGTGTTAGATGTTATGTGCACTATATGTCTGAAGACGGCTTTCCCCCCACATCTATAACCTTTTCCTCTGTTGGCTTACATGCACTTTCTGTGTTGATAGGTAAATGAGTGTGGATATATGCCCGAAGTTAAGAGGCTGCTATGAAGACTGAATGTGATGGCCAGGTGAAGGATTAGAGAGATTTTTCACTGAAGCCTGACACAAAAATGTGTTTTATCACATAGCCTCAAATGCAAGACTGTGGAAACAGATACAGTTGTATATTCAAAGTTTGTACTGCCGTCATGTCAAAAGTGACCTATCAGTCAAGGCTTGTCAAGCCATCTCTGCCGAGAATTGTGTAATAAATATTCCAAACTTTACAGATAATTGTGATTGTAGGACATTTGATGTGAATGTGGATTCCAGTGCATACATTCATCAGTTATCGCCTCTAGGAAATGAGGTTCAGTCTTGGGGATATCTAAATCTCATCAAATAGGAGAGTCAAGAGTAGTAGAGTCTGTACCAGAATATGCTTGTTAAAATTCTGTCTCATCAAATAGGAGAGTCAGAGTAGTAGAGTCTGTACCAGAATATACTTGTTAAAATTCTGTCTCATCAAATAGGAGAGTCAGAGTAGTAGAGTCTGTACCAGAATATACTTGTTAAAATTCTGTCTCATCAAATAGGAGAGTCAGAGTAGTAGAGTCTGTACCAGAATATACTTGTTAAAATTCTGTCTCATCAAATAGGAGAGTCAGAGTAGTAGAGTCTGTACCAGAATGTACTTGTTAAAATTCTGTCTCATCAAATAGGAGAGTCAGAGTAGTAGAGTCTGTACCAGAATATACTTGTTAAAATTCTGTCTCATCAAATAGGAGAGTCAGAGTAGTAGAGTCTGTACCAGAATATACTTGTTAAAATTCTGTCTCATCAAATAGGAGAGTCAGAGTAGTAGAGTCTGTACCAGAATATACTTGTTAAAATTCTGTCTCATCAAATAGGAGAGTCAGAGTAGTAGAGTCTGTACCAGTATGTACTTGTTAAAATTCTGTCTCATCAAATAGGAGAGTCAGAGTAGTAGAGTCTGTACCAGAATGTACTTGTTAAAATTCTGCATCTATGTGGTATACAGAACAGTGGTAGAGAAAACATCCCATTTGAGATAAGGTGCTACAGTGTATATGCCTTCTGCTTTATGGCTCTTGTTATATGTTGTGGTGTACATCTTATAATAACAACAGTATTTATTCTAACTTTATAGAGGACGCTGTGTCACATACCACCTGGCATGAAGTATGTGTAGGCTTGTATATGGTAACATGTAACTAACCTTTATGTGGAATTACAATTGAAGGACAGTATTGATACTAGTATTAAGTGAGTGCGCTCTGTACCTGTACATGAAGTACATGATGTAGGCCTGTATATGTCAACATGTAACCGCATGTAACCCTGTTACATGTGCGTCCAACCCACAGGATGTATACTAACTGAGAGGACACTGTATCTCCATGGTATGAAGTAATTCTGTACCCTGTAGACCTGTAAAATACTGTGAATATAGGCAGCCAGTAGAGACATCTTTCTGGTGAAAGTTTACTATTTTTTTCCAAAAACTACCATGAGATAAATTTTTTGTCCATCAGATGAAAGTTGCTCTTATTCCCCTGAGTATCTCATTGCAGAACCCTGAAATCATTGAGGAGTGGAGAAAAGGCATGGGTACAGACATCTATGAGGCATATGGACAGACAGAAACAGTAAGTGCTGGCTGAAATCTACATGTAGGCCCTATGTATAGTATTTAACAGCATATTTGCAGGTATATGTGCTTAATATGTATTGATATATGTGTAAAAGTAACTATAAAGCAAGTTAAAGTATACAGTGTGTATACAGAGTAGGTTATTTATAGTCAAGCATGTGCATACTGTACAGATGTATATCATTAGTATATGATCTGTAAGGCCTTGGTGATCAACAAGAAACTGTTGTCAGTGTCTGTGGATCTGTTGACAAGAAACTGTTGTCAGTGTCTGTGGGTCTGTTGACAAGAAACTGTTGTCAGTGTCTGTGGGTGACGACAGTGTCTGTGGATCTGTTGACAAGAAACTGCGGTCAGTGTCTGTGGATCTGGTGACAGGAAACTGTGGTCAGTGTCTGTGGGTCTTGACAAGAAACTGTGGTCAGTGTCTGTGGGTCTGTTGACAAGAAACTGTTGTCAGTGTCTGTTGAGAAGAAACTGTCGTCAGTGTCTGCGGGTTTGTTGACAAGAAACTGTCGTCAGTGTCTATGGGTCTGTTGACAAGACACTGTCATCAGTGTGTGTGGGTCTGTTGACAAGACACTGTCATCAGTGTGTGCGGGTCTGTTGACAAACTGTCGTCAGTGTCTGTGGGTGACGACAGTGTCTGTAGGTCTGTTGACAAGAAGCTGTCATCAGTGTCTGTGGGACATGACAATGTGTGTGTTCACGACAGTGTTGTGGGTCTGTTGACAGTCTTGTATTCTTTGAAGACCACTTGTCTTCCACCAAAATGGCATGCATATCACACATGGGAAAGTATGCAAGTATGTGTAACTTACCCCTGGACAGTCATTTACTAAGGATTGTTTCCACCTGCAAAACTCATCACCACTGTATTACCAAAATTGAATATGGCATAATGCCACAGTCAGATACATAAGTAAATTCTTAGTGTTGCAGTGATCCCCCTCATTAGCTCTGAGTGGCAGAAGGTACAGTATATAACTGCAGCTTAAATTATGTCAAGGTGTCTGACACCAGTACACCTTGTACAGCTACAATTAAATGTAAAAGAATTCTCCCATCTTTTGTATAAAGTACTCATTTTCTACTTACAGACGTGTCTTATTGCCACCTTCCCGTGCATAGAGCAAAAACCAGGCTCAATGGGGAGAGTGTGTCCAGGGGTGGATATAGAGGTAAGTACTATCCCATGGCTGGTATGCACCAAAGGTGTTCACACCTTGGACTGAATTGGGTTTAGGGTATTTTCATATCATGCATGTAGGGTAATGTCAGTCAGTCCATCATTCCATCTTTCTATCCGTCTGTCCAGTTCCTTGGAAACACAATATGTCATGCATGTAGGGTAGTGTCAGTCGGTCCATCATTCCATCCATCCATCCATCCGTCTGTCCAGTTCCTTGGAAACACAATACATGTATGTCATGCATGTAGGGTAGTGTCAGTCAGTCCATCATTCCATCCATCCATCCGTCTGTCCAGTTCCTTGGAAACACAATATGTCATGCATGTAGGGTAGTGTCAGTCGGTCCATCATTCCATCCATCCATCCATCCGTCTATCCAGTTCCTTGGAAACACAATATGTCATGCATGTAGGGTAGTGTCAGTCAGTCCATCATTCCATCCATCCATCAGTGTGTCCAGTTCCTTGGAAACACAATATGTGTTTTTTACACATCAACTGTGTATTGTAAAGATGTGTATTGTAAAATTGTGCATTGTATATATATTTATTTATTTATTTAATTGGTGTTTTACGCCATTTTACAGACGAATATTTCACGTATACAACAGCAGCCAGCATTATGGTGGGTGGAAATCCACGACCATCCGCAGGTTGCTGACAGACCTCCCCACATATGGCTGGAGAGGAAGTCAGCATGAGCTGGACCTGAACTCACAGCGACGGCATTGGTGAGAGACTGAGTACACTGTGCTAGCGCACTAACCGAGTGAGCCACAAAGGCCCCATTGTATATATAGCTGTGTATTGAAAAAGTGTGCATTGTATATATAGCTCCATGTATGTTGTAAAGTACTTTACCTTGTATTTTGATGGGTTTAGTGATGAGAACCAGAGTCAGATTCTACATGTGTTCAAAAATGGGTTGAAATTGAAGGAATTAATTTCGTCAAAGCAGGCAGTTAAGATGTGTATAATGAAAGAGAGTTTGTGTTGATTGTAACCATTACATGTACATGTAAGTTTGCACATTTCATGATATGCATGGAATGCATCTAAGGTACTTTAAGGATTGCTAAGAGAATTGTTGAAATGAAAATTCCATTAACACTCCTGAACGCATATAAAGCTGATGTGGTGACAGAAATAAGCCTCTGAGGTCCTGTCACGGGATTTCAAATAAGGTGTAGGCGAAAGGCTTTGACTCCAGTAAACACGAGAATGAATACCTGGCTGCTTATTCTAATCATACTCAAGTGTTATGTTACTAGAAGGGTAAAAACATAGTTTAGGAGTTTGATAACTTGGTTGTTGGTGTTTTTAAAGAATGTTTTATTTTGGTAAGTTACATGTACATGGGTAGAGAAAACTGGAGTTTCAGTATTTAACTACCAACCTTCGACAAATAATTGACACACCTACTTACATGTGATACACAGATTTCCTCGTCCACAACAAGCTCATATACATGCTGTTCATTGGTTGAAGACATGAGCTTTAATTCCTATAAACCTCATGTAGGTGGACCCAGATGTTGACCACTTATTGCCACATAAAGAAAAATGGAGGGAAGGGAATCCAAGGCTGGAATTGAACCAACACCTCCAGGCGTTCATAAAAGTCGTCTGGAGCCAGTATTTGGTCTGTTAATGGAATAAAACACTCAATAACTGGTTATATTTATTTAATTTGAGGCTCTTTTGCAAAAAAATATTCAACATTTTACATAACCTCATAACCTTTTGACATAAGCCTAGCGCGAGTGTCTGACAGTGAGCACACCCGGTCTGACTGATTTCCTTCCCCTGGCGTCAAGTGGCACTAATGTCTTCAGCTCCTTTCAAGGCAAGCACGTTAGCATCCAGGTTTCTGTTTTTGGGAGTCTGAAGTTTGATAAATGGCTTGATACAGCACCGAAATTACAGTAGCAGTGTAGTTTTCCGCGCTAAATATATCCTTATTTAAAAATCATTATAGTCAGTGCTCCATGGGGTAATTCACTATTTGTGGGTCTCTTGATGTTTTCATTACGGGTGGTTGATTTTTGTAGTAAATTTCATGTGATTAGTACCCTGTTAATAAGTCAAATCAGACTTCGTTGTGAATGACTTTTGTTGATTGAAATCTTAGTTTATTTTGACAGGTCAGGGTAGTATTTCAAGAGAATTTAGATAATGCACAGAACATTCATCTGGGTGTAGCATTCAAAATAGTTTCTAATATATATGTAAGGTGTTGCATAAATTTTAATTTTCAGAAATGTTTTTTTTGTTCTTTAGATCATTTTTGACATTTCCTTTTACAGAGACAGAGTGACAACACATATTCAATGAGCCATTAATGCATAACCAATCTGTCTTGATTCATGACTATTGAATATTTCTTAAAAGTGATGTCCAGACCAATTGTTCATGTTGGGAGTTTTAGTTAATTTAGAGTAATGCTCTAGGTTGTAAGCTATCTGTGCAGGTCTTCCTTCACACTTCAATGGACTGGTATCCTGAAATACAATAACTGCTATGTGTGTTGATCAGTTTGCAGTATCAACTAGGAGGCCAGCGTGAGTTCATATATAGGCAGAAATAATTACTTTAATCAATGAAGGATAGTAAAGTACAAAAATATTCAATTTTAGTATCTCAAACGGTTTGTCAAAAAAAAAAAGAAATCAATTTCATCCAGAAAGTGGTGGTCAGTCATGGAAAACTGATGTCTATGAACCCTTGCACCTCCTGTGCTGTCAATTCTGACATAAAAGTCTTAACCATGCGACCAGAATCGGTTTTGCAATCAGTGCCAGTAAATCCGTATTTTAGACATCAAATACGGTTTGCTTCCAAATGAATAGGAAATGACAACATTTGCTCAAGCCACGAAACTGAACATTTCATTTTGGTAATAGCTTCTGTAATTGTGTTCCTGATGTGCACAACAACAAAAAAGTGTTTAGAATTAGGATAGTGACAGGTGTAATATATACGTTTTTGGTATGATGTTTTTCTTAAACATTTTTTATATCTATGTTTTAGAAAATGTGCCCACTTGTGGATTTCAGTGTTGGCACATTTGGTGAGGGGCTGTGTATTAAACTACACTGAAACAGTGGGATACATTTACGTACTTGGTACTGTATGTTTGCTTTGTTTGGTTTACTCTTGTGTTGGTGTGTACCGTACATGTACATGTAACTCTAATACGTGGGCTCGGTTTAAACCATACCAAAACTTTATTCACGGGTTGTGCGTTGCTGTGCAATGTTAATCTGCTCTGTAAAGACAAGAATAAACATTGGCCTGAGAGAAACATGTACATGTAGCCACTGCCTCTCAGATATTGAATTTAGGACAGTTGGCAATGACTTTGAAGCAGGTACTGTCTCTCAGGTATTGACATTTAGGAGGGTTGACAATGACTTTGAGACAGGTACATTTAGAGGGTTGGCAATGAATTTGAGTCAAGTACTGTCTCTCAAGAATTGACATTTTAGGAGGTTGACAATGACTGTGAGACAGGTACTGTCTCTCTGGTACTGAAATATAAGGGGTTATCATTGGCTTTGAGACAGGTATTGTCTTTCAGGTATTGACATTTAGAGGGTTGACAATGACTTTGAAGCAGATACTGTCTCTCAAGTATTGACATTTAGAGGGTTGACAATGACTTTGAAGCAGATACTGTCTCTCAAGTATTGACATTTAGAGGGTTGACAATGGACTTTGAAGCAGATACTGTCTCTCAAGTATTGATATTTAGAGGGTTGGCAGTGAATTTGAAGCAGATACTGTCTCTCAAGTATTGATATTTAGAGGGTTGGCAGTGAATTTGAAGCAGATACTGTCTCTCAAGTATTGACATTTAGGGGGTTGACAATGACTGAAGCAGATACTGTCTCTCAAGTATTGACATTAGAGGGTTGACAATGACTTTGAAGCAGATACTGTCTCTCAAAGTATTGACATTTAGAGGGTTGACAATGACCTTTGAAGCAGATACTGTCTCTCAAGTATTGACATTTAGAGGGTTGACCATGACTTTGAAGCAGATACTGTCTCTCAAGTATTGATATTTAGAGGGGTTGACAATGACTTTGAAGCAGATACTGTCTCTCAAGTATTGACATTTAGAGGGTTGGCAGTGAATTTGAAGCAGATACTGTCTCTCAAGTATTTGACATTTAGGAGGGTTGGCAGTGAATTTGAAGCAGATACTGTCCTCTCAATTTAGGGGGTTGACAATGACTTTGAAGCAGATACTGTCTCTCAAGTAGTTGATATTTAGAGGGTTGACAATGACTTTGAAGCAGATACTGTCTCTCAAGTATTGATATTTAGAGGGTTGACCATGACTTTGAAGCAGATACTGTCTCTCAGTTATTGACTTTGAAGTTAAGTGATTCCAGGATGTTTACACGGAACATCATGTACATGTGCTGTAGTTACACCTGCTTGTGGAGGTGTTGACAGAGAAGGTGGGTACAATTTCAAAGTTGACAAAAAAATGCAGAATTTGTCAACCTAGTTTAAGGAAGGCATGTCACTCACCTGGCACTACTACCAAGTTTTCTGACAATTAACCACCATTTCACTTACATGTACAGCTTTTATTTGCTAAGGGTGTACGTACAGCTGGTGTTACTTTAAAGTTGAAACAATTATTCCACCCCAATCCGCTGGCTATCTGTTGTTCCTACATACAGACAGCTCTTCTTTAGAGAGCAGGGCTACCGTTAGGGGGTTAGTGCAAATATGTCATGTGTTACATAGAGAGGCAGGGCTACGTTTAGGGTTAGTGCAATATGTCATGTGTTACATAGAGAGCATGGGCTACCGTTAGGGTTTAGTGCAATATGTCATGTGTTACATAGAGAGCAGGGCTACCGTTAGGGTTAGTGCAATATGTCATGTGTTACATAGAGAGCAGGGCTACCGTTAGGGGTTAGTGCAATATGTCATGTGTTACATAGAGAGCAGGGCTACCGGTTTAGGGTTAGTGCAATATGTCATGTGTTACATAGAGAGCAGGGCTACCGTTAGGGTTAGTGCAATATGTCATGTGTTACATAGAGAGCAG
>NC_088295.1:7372126-7470754 GCF_032854445.1 Liolophura sinensis
ACTTGACAAGAAGTGAGCGTGCACAAACCAGATGGATATATGAAATAAGTTTAAGTCTCAAACAGCACAACACACTGTGAGAGCCCTGGATTAACAATGGAACAATGGAGTTGTCTTAATTGTTCATTTGTTTCATGATAATTAACTTCACTGTAAAGAATATGTCAAATTGCACGATATCAGCATTATTTATTTATTGATTTGATTGGTGTTTTATGCTGTACTCAAAAATATTTCACTAAACAATGGCAGCCAGCATTATGGTGGGAGGAAACGGGGCGCAGCCTGAGGGAAACCCATGACGATCTGCAAGTTGCTGTAATACCTTTCCATGTACGGCCTGAGAGGAAGCTATCTCCAAAGTGTATGTTGCTGTATTTTCTTGTCTTGTAGATCGAGTTTGTGGACCAGCTGCCAAAAACGGTGAGCGGGAAAATCAGACGAGTGGAGTTGAGGAACAGGGAATGGAGCCAAAGTGGCCAGCTATAGTACCCTTACTAATATAAGATGTACTGGAAGTTTACTTGAGGTACATCTGAGGTGTACCATTGAAGTGTAGCATATATGATCTGAGGTATACTTGGAGTGTATGTGGGGCACAACCAATTATGCAAATTAATACCTCAAGTACACCTTTAGTATACCTCAGCGGAAGTGTACCCTGGGAATATGAGGTAAAAAAAATGATGCCTGAGGTGTATCTGAGGTATAGTGGAGGTATAGCTGAGGTACCATGTCTACAGCATATATATGTTATCGGCAAGGTGAATGTATCTGAGTGAAACTTACATTTTATGCACTGTGTTCTCTTTTATTTTGATAGAAAACACGCTCAAAACACTTAGCTATTAGCAATATAAATTATAGATAAATTTGAGTTGTAAGTGTATGCAGTTCTTTGTTTACAGTATCTGTAAATTGCAGGAGACTTACAATAACAACAGTGACGTGTATTTAAATGAGGCTTTGTAGCTGCTTGATCAAAATTTGGTGCTACTCCTTTTCGATGCCCTTCAGAACTTTCCATGTTAGAAATTCTGCACCAGGAAGCATCAGTCAGTGCATAGTTAGGTTGTTTTGCCACAGCCCGGAATATCCACATTGTTAAAGGCAACCATCATGGAATAATAAGGGGCAAATATATCCATGCTGTGTGATTGGATTTGCACATTGAATGGCATGTCATTATAGGGTGAGTTTAAGGCTTATATTTCTTTAGTAAACATTTTTTCACTGTCTGAATGTCTGAATCTGATCTCTTATTTTAATACTATAAAAATAGGGCCTGAGGTGTATCTGAGGTACACGTGCATGATCATTTAATTATTTTCAAAAGTTCCCAAAGTTTCTGTGGGGTACCTGAGGGAGGCTTTATCATTCATTGTGGTTTAGTTTCAAAGTTCCTCAGATGCATCCTCAAAGTATTGATTTTTTTCCAAGTTACTGATGTGTATTTGAGGTACATTATTTCATACTCAAAAACTTCTCTAAGTTCCTGGGGTATATCTGGGCTATACACTTTAGGCATATGGCTGGTGTGTACTTGAGGTACGTTACACCTCATCTGTACCTCTATATCTCTATTAATAATAAGTGAACTGATGCTGTATTGATAAATGGATAACCAGGATAAATAAAGTACATGTATAGGCTATTGGATTGGCCAGAGAGAATACAAATCCTGGTCCGGTGTAATAGATGTATATATATATGTCTCCCAGATCCTTAGCCCTTTAGGTATTACCGGAGACAGGATACTCTAGTAGAACAAGCAGTAGGAGGTGAGATTGGTGTGTGGGGTTGTGGGTGGTCAGTTTGGCGGGATTGGTATAGAGGGAAAAGCACAATGACCAAGGAGCCTCTAACAAGTGTGGTTGCTACCATTTCAAAGTGCAGCTCATGCTGGCTTCCTCTCCAGACACACTTGGGAAGGTCTGCCAGCAATCTACGGATGGTTGTGGGTTTCCTCCCTCCCACCATAATGCTGGCTTTTGTTGTATAAGTGAAGTATTCTTTAGTACTCTTAAAACACCAATCAAAAAAGTTCCAAAGTGTATTGAATGACAAGCAAATTATTGTATTCGAGCAGGCAGGTGTCTGGTTGTTATTGTGATTGTTGTCACCAGAAAATCTGCTGCAGGAAATTTTGTTAAATTGACACATCTGATGCCACAATTTACATATAAAGTTGATCACAGGTAAATGTATTGTTATGTAAATCTAAATATGTTATACGGTTTGTTTACGTTAGATTATGTTGTCCTTAACAGAATTATGCACATCTGATAAGTCAGTGTCATTTATACAGTGTATGTTTAACATGTGTCTTCATATTAAACATACCGGCCCGGATAGCACAGTTGGTAGAGCGTCCGCTTCGGGGACTGGTAGATCCAGGATCAATCCTTGATCGAGCCACACCTAAGACTTTAAAAGAGGAAGTTGTAACTTCCTCGCTTGGCGTTCAGCATGAAGGGGATAGTGCAACGACTGGTTGACCCATATCAGTATAATGGCTTGGGCCTGGCTGCTTACTTGCCTTCGTAAGTCGTCTCAGTGAAGCAGCACTAAATAAAAGAGCGGTGGAAATCCGTCCTGCAACAAGGAGGCACATTACACGTACATGCACCCTAATGATTCCTTCGTCGTCATATGACTGAAAAATTGTTGAGTACGACGTTAAACTTCAAGCACTCACTCACTCACTCACTCATATTAAACAGAAAAAGGTGCAAAAGACAGATTTGCCTTAAATGTGTAATACAATCCGTACATGGCCATTTATTTTTAATTCAGAGTACATGTAGATGCATTGAGGGTTATACCCAGTGTAAGCTAGCTCTGAAATAGCTGTGGTGATTAACATTAATTTTATTACAAATACAAGTATGTATGTTATAAACATATACGTCTCACATTTCTACTTACCGGTAGCTTAAAATCAATTATATATCTTCTGTCATTAATCCAGTTATTACATGTAAAAAAATAAAAGTTGAATAATGTCTCTAAAAGTTTTCATATGTTATTGCTGTATGTAAAAATATTATGTAGTTGCAGCTGTGTGAGATAGCACTGGTCATGTGAAGGCTGTGTCTAATAGCAGAGATCATCTGACAGCTGTGGCCAATAGAAGTCGTCTGACTGCTGTGTCAAATAGCAGGTGCCATCTGACGGCTGTATCCAATAGCAGGGGCCATCTGACGGCTTTATCAAATAACAGGGGCTATCTGACTGTCGTGTCCAATAGCAGGTGCGATCTGACGGCCGTGTCAAATAGCAGGAGTCATTTGAGGGCTGGGTGCAATAGCAGGAGCCATCTTATGGCTGTGCCCAATATCAGGAGCAATCTGACGTTAGTGTTTAATGCCAGTGATCATCCGACGGTTGTGTCTAATAACAGGGGCCAACTGACGTCTGTGTCAAATAGCAGGAGCCATCTGACGGCTGTGTCCAATAGCAGGGCTATCTGACGGCTGTGCCCAATAGTAGGGGCCATCTGATGGCTGGGTCCAATAGCAGGAGCCATCTGATGGCTGCCCAATATCAGGAGCAATCTGACGTTAGTGTTTAATGCCATTGATCATCCGACGCCTGTGTCTAATAACAGGGGCCAACTGACGTCTGTCTCAAATAGCAGGAGCCATCTGACGGCTGTGTCCAATAGCAGGGCTATCTGACGGCTGTGTCCAATAGTAGGGGCCATCTGATGGCTGGGTCCAATAGCAGGAGCCATCTAACGGGTGTGCCCAATATCAGGAGCAACCTGACGTTAGTGTTTAATGCCATTGATCATCCGACGGCTGTGTCTAATAACAGGGGCCAACTGACGTCTGTGTCAAGTAGCAGGAGCCATCTGACGGCTGTACCCAATAGCACGAGCCATCTGACGGCTGTACCCAATAGAAGGAGCCGTCTGACGGTAGTGTCCAATAACAGCGATCATCTGACGGCTGTGCCTAATAGCTGCGGACATCTGACGGTTGTGTCCAATAGCAGGGCCATCTGACGGCTGTGTCAAATAGCAGGAGCAATCTGACGGCTGTGTCCAATAGCAGGAGCCATCTGACGGCTGGGACGTGTAGCATGGGTCAGTGTAGCAAGTGTCTACAAGAGCAGTCTCTGATGTGCCAGGTGCACCCAAAAGCGCGTGCTATGTGTCCAGTAACATGGCTGGTATCTCCAATATTGGATACCATGTGACAGGTGTCTCCAATATTGGGTACCATGTGGCTGGTGTCTCCAATACACATGTCTACGTCGCTAGAAAAAAATCGTACATCATTTGTTGCATCCCATGTAAAAGGGAAACGTAGGCATCATTTTCAGAAACTGATATTACCTAATGCATCTACGTTGTGTACATGTGCAGTCGGTAATGTCCATAGTTTAGCTTTGATTGATAGGTCCACTACGTAGCCAGATTTTATGTATAAATACTGTTTTCTGCTTTTGCTCTTGTCGGTTGAGGTCGAGGGGGACCACAGATATGTTTGGAATTGCTGCCCAATTTTGGGAATTGCTGGTTAGTGGTGGGGATTGCTGGTTAGTGGTGGGGATTGCTGGTAACTGTTGGGAGTTGCTGGTTAGTGGTGGGGATTGTTGGGAATTGCTGGTTAGTGGTGGGGATTGTGGGTAACTGTTGGGAGTTGCTGGTTAGTGGTGGGGATTGCTGGTAACTGTTGGGAGTTGCTGGGCAGAATTGAAGAGTGCTGGCCACTGTTAGGAAATGATGATCAGTGTTGGGGATTTCTGGCCAATGTTGGATATCCTGATCGTTGTGTAGGAAGGCAATCTGATTGGGGAATATGCATTTGTAAAATAACTAATTGTCTAGATATCAAGCGTAAGGAGCATTATAAGCGTGTGACTTCAGTCGTCGGCGCTGATGTGCCATTTCTGGACGGCGTAATGGTCTTCTGATTGGCTTCATACCGAAATTACTGACTGTTCGGCTCCGGGTGTTTTATCATGTCTGTTTTGCCAGCCAGCGGCCATTTCACCACTTAAATCTAACGACGGATGCTGGAGTGAGAAGTACAGGGCGAGAAGCGCTAACTTACTACCTAAATAAAGTCTTTTCTCCGTGTGGGTACTACATGTGGATTCCCATGTAGCCGTGCCCATCGTTTACCGGCAGATCTTCGGGCTGTCAAATGCTCCTCACGCCTGCTGTAAGGTGTGTACACAGTTTTGTTTTCCTACACTGGTCTTCACACAAATACAGCTAATGTCTCCTTAACCGTGTAGGGTTAGTAGCGTGAAGGCTTCGAGATGAGGCCATCAGCTGCCTACTGATTAATCTCGGCTAGCCAACGGGCGATTGTTCGTCCGGGAAAACAGAGTGGACAAGGTGGTGTTTTTAGCGGTATCTGGGTAATCCTAAACAGACGAGGAAATGGATCATATTGGGATTAACTCGCCGCCCCTGGCCATGTAGATGGGTACGCCCCGTGATTTCATTAGGGACACCCCGGAGCCTAGGGACTACACGTAATTGGCCTGACGGACACCTAAATGAACACATCAAAACCCAGTCGCTCCATTACCCAATAGCATCGCTTTTTCTGTCCCCTAAACGATCTTAATGTTGCGGAAACAACTCGGTTTGCAGTCCTCGTCGGATATGTGGGCCATTACTGATTAAACTGCTCAAAGTGCATGTATTCTATCTTGTGTGTTCTGGTGATATTTTCAGGAGAGGGCCGTTAGGATAGTCATGGTACATGCGGCTGCTGTAGTTATCGCTTCGCCAGACCTGAACGTTGAGGTTCTGTTGAGATTTTTGTCTGTATTTTCCTACCTGAAGCATCCGCGGATGGTCATATATACTACTAAAAAAGCAGGGGATATTCTATACAGATGGGTCATAATATTCAACATCTTTAGCAAAACAGTTTATTGGTAACATTGAGACATTTCAGAAAGAAAACGATATATTGACAAGTTTTAGTGGTGATTTCTCAAAATTTTACCGTGAGTATAACTCTCCTTTTGGCAAATATGTACATCTCAGACGATCCGTGTTATATGTAGTTGTATGTTATTCTTTCCATTCCTCCTTAGGGGCTATATCAGCATTCTTGTCTTTTACATTAACATGATGCTGAACATGAACAGTTCAGTCAAAGCGCGACCGAGACACCTATATATTATTCCATCTCTTAGGTCTTGGTTTTAACGCTGCGATCACTTACAGTGAATAAAATAGTGAAACATATGCATTCAATAAGTTTCGGTGAAATAATTCGTATTTTGTTTTTTATTATTTTGGTAGTGTGAGGAGGGGGGGGGGCTGATGCTTTCTCTTTCGTTACAGAGTGCTTTCGTCGTCTTTTCAGTTTTGTGACCAAATAATCAACTGTTCTTTATTGCCTATATCAATCCTTTTAACACTTTGTAGCCTGCGGGTCTGATATGAATCAAACCCTTGACCTAGTGTTTTTGTATCCAGGCAAAGCATACAATTATTAAATAGGCTATAGAAATCTCTGGTTCAGACAGGGACGTCATTAGCAAGCTCTGTACCAATGATGTCATCATGAGTCTTGTAGCTTAGTTAACTTAATTTCTGGTGCTCGCTCGTAATCACACAATTCAAGGGTCGAACCGTTCTTCACCTGTCACATTTTGGAAATCTTTGCCTCCTAACATTCGATTGTTGTGCAGATACTTTGAAACGGTTGGTGTGGATAGCAAGGAACCAGTATAATATTAAAATGATTAATAGTTATTGTCTTTCGCACCCATCAAGGGGACAGCTCTGGGCAATCCACCAATCAAGTGATGTAGAACTCGGATAAATAACTCCTTAGTAGTAGTGAATGAGGAAGAAACGTCTAGATGACGACAAATAGGCTGACATGTGTGAGGTCACGACGATCATTACCGGTGAAAGGCATAACTTTCTCAAAATTGCACATTTATGTATATCAAATGGTTAATTAATGTCTGTTGACAGCAGTTAAGATTTCAAACTCTTTGTTGCTAATGGTAAAAGAGTGCTACTGTGTCACGTGACCTGTCCAAAATGTTAGGCTATTTTTGTTGATATCAATTAACCGATCTCCTGTTTCGCTGTGATCCTTTTGTTCTGGAAATTCCGTTCAACACACGTTCAGCTCCTTAATTTTCTCCATCGTCCGTCTTTATTTTTTAACTTTTTTGAAACCTTTTCAGGCACCCATGTTATAGTCAATGTAATCAAAAATAGTTCCCAAACATTTCACATGCCACACTTTGCCTTAAGCGATGAAAAAGTTCGTACTCTAAACCCCCAAATTTATTGTGTAATGTGAGTTTGAGTGTAAAACGGAGCTTGCGAATGTGAGAGTCAGGTTAAAAATAATTACCAAAGATTACTGGGCCCTTGATGCGCCGGCCACTTGGCTTACTGTATGCTCGGCTGTCATCGCCATATCCGTTGTGTACCACAGCGTGCAGTATGTTCGGCTCTTATCCCTTATATTCCTTGTGTACCCCAGTATGCAACGTGATCATCTGCCACCCCCTTGTGTGTAACTCAGTATGCAGTATGAAGGGTTCTGATCCCTTATATTCATCGTGTACCTTATGATAGTACCTGATGGTATGATTGCCTGCCACCCTTTTTGTATAACCCAGTGTACCGTATGCTCAGGTCCCCTGCCTTGCACGCATTGAGTACCCCAGTATGTGCATGTAGTATGATTAGCTGCCATCCCTTCTGTGCTTGATAACCCACGTTTTCTGTGCCCTTGTGTTCGTCCGCATGTCTTGGGTGCTCAGCGTGATCTACTGTCACTATAACCAGATTACATGTACCTGTATGTTGTAGTACCCTTTTCCGTGCCCTTTTATGTATGCAGGTTGTCCTGAATGCTCAACTACTCTCCTCTTGACTCCTCTTGTTCTTAGATACATTTGTAGTGTAACGTTATCTATAGTTCGTGTATACACTCTGTTATCTCACCATAGTATTTCCGCCTCTCCTAATGCATTGAGCTGCCTAACCCTAGTTAATGTTACATGGCCTTATGGTTCACAGAGACATGTTCGCGGTTTTATGATTCGTTGCGCCTTTGTCCTCGATGCGTCGAACTATTTTAGTTCCAACTTGGTGTATTTTAGTCCCTACCTTATCACTTGCGTGAGCTGCTAAAGTAATGGCACCCGCTTACACCATTGACAGGCAAGAGAAAGCTTTAAGCCAATATTTCTAGTTTCGTGTCTACACATTCTTCAGAAAACTAAATATATAGTGTTCATCCGATGAACGCTGCATGCTTGTTCGTCTCGAGGTGACGATTATTATTCCAGATGGAAATCTTGCCCCTGTATTGTTGGCACATCAAAGCCGACGAATCATGAGCCAAAAGTTTATTTGTTGCAAACGTGACAAAAGTTGACACCAAAATAAATATGTACGTGTTAATATCTTTAGGGAACCTTTATTTTAATCACCGATTTACATTTATAACTCTATTTTTTTATATTTTGTTTTCATTGAAGATAAACACGTCATTTGAAAATCACATTAAATTACTTAAAATGAAAATTGTCAACGACACTGTGGAGAAACCAGTGTCTGAATTCCTTTGTGTCAGTTTATATACATAGTACATATAAAAATCAAAATGTTAACACCCTGGAGTTGTTATCTTCAGAAATCAAATTGACAAGTTTAGCGCCCTTGAAAGTAAAAATCCACATTTTAACAGCTTATAGTGTTGTTAGAAGTAAAAGTCAGTATTTCAACAGGCCTAGTGTTATTACAATTACATGTATAGAAATCAATATTTTAACAGGATATAGTATTGGTACCTTGATAAACCAGTGTGTTTACAACCTAGCGCTGCTACCTTCAGAAACCAACATGTTTACAGCCTGGTGTTTCTGCATGTACCATCAGAAACCAACATGTTTGCAACCTAGTGTTGCTACTTTCACGAACCAACACGTTTACAACCTAGTGTTTTTACTTTCAGAAACAACATGTTTACAACCTAGCGTTGCTACCTTCAGAAACCAACATGTTTACAGCCTGGTGTTTCTGCATGTACCATACGAAACCAACATGTTTGCAACCTAGTGTTGTTACTTTCAGGAACCAACATGTTTACATCCTAGTGTTGCTACCTTCAGAAACCAACATGTTTACAACCTAATGTTGTTACCTTCAGAAACCAACATGTCCCCGACGAGGTGTTGCTACCTTCAGAAACCAGCATGTTTACAACCTAGTGTTGGTACCTTCAGAAACCAGCATGTTTACAACCTAGTGTTGGTACCTTCAGAAACCAGCATGTTTACAACCTAGTGTTGGTACCGTCAGAAACCAGCATGTTTACAACCTAGTGTTGGTACCTTCAGAAACCAGTATGTTTACAACCTAATGTTGGTACCTTCAGAAACCAGCATGTTTACAACCTAATGTTGGTACCTTCAGAAACCAGCATGTTCCCGACGAGGTTTTGCTGCATTCAGTGGTCAGCGTATGATTTTCCTCAATAGCCCGAAGTGACAGGTTTATGTAATCATTCCTGAGATATTTGGGAACTATTTTCATTCATAACCATCCAGAAATCCAGAAATCATTGGTTTATTATTACGTTTATGAGACACATCATGTCTGACTACAAGAATAGATTTATACAACATGCTCGTGCGGCAATTCAAGCGTGGTGGCTACACATTCCCATCAACAAAGTGGCTTCACATAGACACTGGTTACGTGGCGTGATATCTCTAAAACTTTTCATCTTAGATTGAAAAGGTTGAGATATTGTGTACGTCTGTCAATGTATTTTTTTATTCTCTTTCTCTTTAATGTCAAATTCGAACGACGGCTTTTCCACCCAACATCCAGGCCCACAGGACAACGAGTTCTTGTGCAAGTACCATCATAACTAGGTAAAGTCGTCACTTAATCGTTAAGAGCATTTCACTGAGTTGATTTCAGGTCTAATAACACAAAATGACAGAAACTGGATAGTCACAGAAGAGGCATTTGTCGAGGCGACAATATTCCGTTTACACCTTCAGAGGGTGGTTGGGGCAAATGAGTGACAGTACGCAATATTCATGTGAAATCTCTGATATTTATCAGGTTTTTCATAAGCCAAGATGGCTATCCGAAGCAGGTGTAAAGACTGACCTGACCAACATCATTGATTATTACTTGCGAATACCTGCAATGAGACTACTTTTCGGAAATCTATTCATTACCATAGCTCTTTGCCGTCTAGATGGCTAACATTCTCTGAACACTATATGGGTCACCAACTCATCATATTCTTACGTTTAATGCGACCCAGAAATGTCACATCAGATCTTCAATCCCTCTTTAAAAAGTTCCCGATGTTCAGGTATGGTTTGCATTATGGGGCGCTGAATTTCAAGAAGCTGGCTGTTTCTGCTTGATTGTTTTGTTTTTGTTTGTTGTTTTGAGCCTTCAGCGCTACAGATGCTGTCCTCTCTACAACATACCGGCTATGCATGCAACACACAGTCAAAATCTTAGATGTTGTGCCACACTTCATGGCTGTTTTGGTTTACAAGAAAAAACATTGAACCAAATGTATCAATATGATATCATACGTAAAGCTTAAGAAGCGTAGGCCTACCTTTCTGTTTCTGTGATGTTTCTTAACCAAGGTATCGCGGTTTTAAAGTGAGCTAAAACACACACTTTGAGAGAATCGAAAGCGCCGCCATGTTATCACCTTAATTCAATCATGCATCAGTTAATTCTACAATTCTAAAAACGCAGAAGTGTCCGCTCACGACACCCGAACCCTGTTTTGCCCTATAGCCATATGAGTCCGGGATTGTTGCTGTGGCTGTTTAGGTCTGTTTCCATATCTTTTCCGAAATAACTTAGGTTAAATTTTTGTTGTCTTTTCTTTTAACTATAAGCAATACATTGACATAAAGTTGTCAGCTCAAGGATGATTTCCTCACACACAAAAAGGTATCGATAGAGAAAAGGAGAAAATCGACATACCAGGACTAGTTATTTAGCATTGAAGACATGATTACAGGTACAACTTGTCTTCAGTGCCCCTCACATTCTACCTTGACTACCCTTGGCATTTTCTAGAAAGCTGATGCCTTCGAATAATGATTTCTTCGCTTGTGTAATATCGTTTCTTCTGATCTGTCCACGATATAATGCCTGGACGAGTCTATATTTACGTGGACATCGTAGACACGTAACAAAAAATGTTCAAAACATAACCCAAAGCGTACTCTCTAGAATAACATCGTCGAAATGTTGGACATTTATTTTACATGACAAATACAAGATCAAATACCGCATGCAGGCAAGAGGAGTTCAAAGGGGTTAGCATTTTCATACAAATCATTCATTTCCTTTAATTATGTGCTGATAGCAAAAAATAGAGTAGTTTGGATTGGCTAAGCTGATGAGATCATTGAGCAATGTTCCTCCTCAGACTAGCGGCCTGAGGATGCAGCACGACCTGTCGGACTGCTCCAGTTTGCCCCCAGCGACCGCGAATTGTCCGCAATCGGAACTCGTACAGGGTCGGACCAGTCTTCTTCACGCTCGAGCCGTACTGCCGAGATTTAGTCACACAACACGCCTGTAGAAACAGTTTTAAGCCCGCTCTGAATTTCGGACTCATCCACAAGTATATAATAGGATTATAACAACTGTTACTCATTGCCAACCAGTGGCTAAATATCCAGAGGATGGGTACATGTTTACTGTCGTAAATGCTGGGGTCGTGGTCCCCTACCAGAGTGATAATGTGTAAAGGCAGCCAACACAGAGCGTAGAACACGACCACAGTGATCATCATCTTGATTAACTGAAACGACAAAAAACACAACCATTGTTACGATCACGCTGATAGCGGAAACGATGAAACACAATCACTATTACCATCATGCTGATTAGCTGAAACGACAAAACGCAACCATTGTTACCATCACGCTGATTGGCTGAAACGACAAATCACAACCACTGTGATTATATTCGTGATCAGCTGATACACAGCCATTATCATAATCTTGAGCAGCTGTTCAACTGACAAACACAACCGTTGCTATCATCATTTTGATTAGCTGAAACGACAAACGCAGTCATTGTTATTACCATTCTGATCTGCAGAGCCTTGTTGTACATGTCAAGGTTGTACAGTTCCTTGGTGTACTCTTGAGAGGCAAGTTGTACCTCAGATTGTGCAATGCCTAGTGTTAGCCTATACAGGATTCAATAGTGTTTTACAAGCCATTATTATACAGTGCCCAATTTTACATACCAGGACCCTGCAGTGTCCTTTTTTTACATAGCAGCACTCTACAGCACCTAGTTTTATATACCAGAAGTGTAAATTGCCCTATTGTACGTACGGTACTAGGATTCTACAGTGCCCTGTTTCACATACAGTACCAGGATTCTACAGTGCCCTGTTTCACATACAGTACCAGGATCCTACAGTGCCCTGTTTTACATACAGTACCAGGATTCCACAGTGCACTGTTTTACATACGGTCAGAGGATTCTACAGTTCCCTGTTTTACATACGGTACCAGGATTCCACAGTGCCCTGTTATCCATACGGTACCAGGATTTCAAAGTGTCTTGTTTTACACACCAGGATTCTACTACACTTTGTATCTGAGAAAGCCAAGGTGTGAACGTTGCATGGGTCAGAAGTATGCCGCACACTCACTTTCTAAAAATTCAATGGAACCCTTCGCCCGGACACTGACGGCAGTGCTGACATTTTATTCCCTCATCCCACCGTCGCCGTGAAAGCCATTAGAACCCTGATTGATGTTTGTATCATATACCAGCAATTTAATTAAAAATAACTGTTACTTGAACAGCGTCAAAGGAGAGCCGTGTTGAGTGTGCTCAGCTGTCTACTTACTAGGTCTAGACAATTAATGTACAGAAGCGTCGAGAACAGCCCACAGCCTGATCGTTAACAACGTGTATGACAGCAACCGTCACTGACTGTACTCGTCTTCCGTGGTACCATAGACGTCAGCGGGACATAACCGGCTGACAAAGTTCTTCATACATGGTGATCTGTGACAGGCAAGCAGTAAAACGGAGCCGACTATTGGCTAGGAACTGGCCCTGCAATCCGGAGATCACAGTTCTAAATTGATGGCAAATGAGGTATTCAGCGCTATTCTTGTTGGTAATGGATCATTCTGCGGAAGTGAGTGGCATAACTTTGCCTTGGGTTATCGGCCGATAGCCTATAACGTCGGGAATGGGCACCATGCAAGCGGTCAGCTCTTCATTAACAAGGAATTCTCGTTCAGGAAATGCCTTTCAATGCGTTTTCGAATTGATCACTAGTTAATATTTTCCATGTTCAGATCTACGCCACGCATAATGATCAAGCATGCACGCTTTTTCACCCACGCGTCACAGTCTGCTAAAATATGCCCAGACCTAATCCCCATTCCCTATTAAAAAGAAGCAGCTACACATTTTAAAAAAGACGTTCTCTGAGGCAAAGTTTAATACTCAGTACAATTTGAAAATGGACAATACACAAGGCCCTGGTATTACCCAATTCACTAGCGATTGGCTTGGGTGTCGTAAATTTGAATTTAAGGCGCCAGATGAAACAACGACATATGAGGCGTTGGCTTACACCATAGGGTGAAATCCATAAGCTTAACCAAAAACAGCCAGTACATTAAAAAGTCTGCATCAAAGTCGTCAAGACTTAGGCGGTATGACCCAGCCAGCAGGAATCTCCCGTGGCCACATTTCATGAAAGCGCTATTGAAATGTTGGGGACATTTGGTGCATGGGTAGAATACTGATTACAGTCGAAATGAGCTACATCCGGCTTTAACGAACTCATTTACTGAACTGCTCAGCTTGTGATGGCGGCTGTCGAGGCTTTTGTACCTGCCTATGCTCGAAACCGCGGTCGGGCACGACTGAAGCCGCTAACACTGTAACCGACTAGAGCCCGGGTTAAATGGCCGCTTAGTTGTCATGCGACATTTACAGGCAATCGTTCAAGGAAGCGACATATCACCATTATTTTTGCGCTCAGACAAGTACAGAAGTAGCGAAAACCTAAAGTAAGCCGAGGGCACCAACCATGTGCCATACATAACTAATACTAATACACTGGCTAAATGGAATTGCACTGGCGGAATGTACACCCCTTGCTCCAGGATTGTTAATGTACGGCTAGTCATTACAACAACTAATAGGCCAAAAGCAGCGAGTGATGAACAGCTAAGCTGGTGTCATTAATCAATCAGTACCATTTTTCCCTAGCCCACTTGGCCTTCCAAGTCCCTTGAATAAACCCTTTTCGAAATATATGTTGTTACATATTGTGGAGTTTATGAATTTACTGGGCCTTTGAAACTATATTGAAGTCAGTTCAATGGCGGTCAGCTTTATACGAGACGAAATCGTGGAGCAGCACAGAGGACATTCTCGCTTTTCTTTAAGCACCTAGCAAAATTCTTGGCTTAATGTCACTGACAAATAACCCATCGTAAACTAGATTAGAATCTACGAATGTGCAGAGTCGTTAAATTTTCCTAAAACGGACACATTCTTTAACAGCCACGCGCGAGTTTGGCGTTCCTTACAGATTCATCAACAGTTTCCAAACTGTAGACACATTCGTCAACAGCCAAGCCCGAGCACTGCGAACAAGTTCGTGAACCACCATACGAGAGTGGTATACTGCGAAAACATTCGCCAGTAGATATATCAGAGTTGTCACGGCGGACACATTCGTCAATATCCACCTCAGAGCTGTACAACCGCTGAGCATTCGTAATCTGACGCCTTCTCTGCAACCATTGTTGAAACATTTTGTCATTAGCCGGACCACAAAATTTCATTTTCAAACAACCTTTCAACAGAAGTTTTCATTGTGGAACACCCAAAAGCCGTATTCCTGAACTGTACATTGCACTGGCCACGTTCAGATATATGTGTAGCCAACAGCGTCATAAGTACCTGACCTCATTTCCGCCATATCCCTGAGCAACCAAGTCAAAGGTTCTCACTGTGAACACATTTGCCCAGTTTAATGTCATGAGTTATGTTTGTTATGGCATTCGTGAAATGTAAGATGTTGCCACTGGGGACACGTTCGTCATCAACCGCATCAGATGTTGACATTAGGGAAGCTCTTGTCAACAAACAAGTCAAGGATTCCTCTTGATGTCACATTCGCCACTCGCCTTGTTTTGTGACGGCAAACCCTATGAACAAAGCTCAGTTCTCTGCTGTATAGCACAAATTGTGAAAACGATGGCATCCTATCAGTCACAAAAACTCCCTAACTCCTTCGGAATCTCGTTCATCAATTTGACAAAATAGGGTTCCCAGTCTCCATCGCCTTGACGGAGAGAAAATTTTGTTTTATGGTCCGAAAATACATGTCATAAGAGGGGTGGTGAGTGGAGAAATCGTGTATACATACATAAGACATACTTATCAAAAGACCTTCACACGTCTTTACCAAAAAGTTAAACCTAATGAAAAAGTTAAAAACTATTATTTACAGTGAATTCATTGAGTGTTACCAAAGTTATGTATCCACAGATTTAAAACCGGAATAAAACCTATTGATCTAGTAATGCCCTCGGAGGAAAAGACCAAACAGATTTGCAGCCTAATTGGGACGACTGTCAGTTAATCGATTTTGGTTAGTCACAGTGGCTGGTGCTGGTTAAACAAATCACACAAGTTATAGTTCGTAGGACGCAAGCTTTGTGTCGTGTATTGTCTTGAAAAGACAAACTGTGTGTCCTGTATTGTCCTGAGTAAGACAAGGAAAATGTCGTTTGTTGTCCTGAGTAAAGTAAGGTAAATGTCGCCTGTCGTCCCGTGTAAGGTAAGGTAAATATCGTGCGTTGTTCTGAGTAAGGTAAGGTAAATATCGTGCGTTGTTCTGAGTAAGGTAAGGTAAATATCGTGCGTTGTTCTGAGTAAGGTAAGGTAAATGTGGTGTGTTGTTCTGAGTAAGCTAAGGTAAGTGTCTTGTGTTGTCCTGAGTAAGGTAAGGTACATGTCGTGTTTTGTTCTGAGTAAGGTAAGGTAAGTGTCTTGAGTTGTCCTTAGTAAGGTAGGGTAAGTGTCGTGTGTTGTCCTGAGTTAGGTGAGGGATATTTCATGTGTTGTGCTGAGTGAGGTAAGGTATGTGTAAAGTGTTGTCCTGAGTAAGGTAAGGTATGTGTCGGGTGTTTTCCTGAGTAGGGTGGAGTTAGGTAAGGTATGTGTCGTGTGTTGTCCTGAGTAAGGTAAGGTATGTGTCGTGTGTTGTCCTGAGTAAGGTAAGGTATGTGTCGTGTGTTGTCCTGAGTAAGGTACGGTATGTGTCGGGTGTTTTCCTGAGTAGGGTAAGGTAAATGTCTTGTGTTGTCCTGAGTAGAGTAGGGTGTCTGTTGTGTGTTGTCCTGAGTAAGATAAGGGATTTGTCGTGTGTTGTCCTGAGTAAGGTAAGGGATTTGTCGTGTGTTGTTCTGAGTAAAGTAACGTATTGGTCGTGTGTTGTCCTGAATAGGGTAAGATGTGTCTCGTGTGTTTTCCGGAGTAAGGTAAGGTATTTGTCGTATGCTGTTTTGAGTAAGATTAGGTATTTGTCAGGTGTTGCCCGGAGTAAGATAAGGTAAGCGTCGTGTGTTGTCCGGAGAAAGGTAAGGTATTTATCGTGTATTGTCCTGAGTAAAGTAATGTATGTGTCCTGTGTTGCCCGGAGTAAGATAGGGTGAGTGTCGTGTGTTGTCGTGAGTAAGGTAAGGTAAGTTTGATGTGTTATCCTCAGTAAGGTAAGGTAAGTGTTGGTGCTGTCCTGAGTAAGGTAATGTACCTGTCGTGTGTTGCCCCGAGTAAGTGTCGCGTTTTGTCCTGAGTAAAGTAAGGTAAGTTTCATGTGTTATCCTCAGAAAGGTAAGGTAAGTGTTGGTGCTGTCCTGAGTAAGGTAACGTATTTGTTGTGAGTTGTCCTAAATTAGGTAAGATAAGTGTCGTTTGTGGACATGAATAGAGTAAGGTATGCATCGTGTGTTACCCAGAGTCAGGTAAGGCGAGTGTCGAGTGCTGTCCTGATATTGTATGTGTCGCGTATTGCCCTGATTAAGACAAAGTATGTTTCGTGTGTTTTCCTGAGGAAGGTAAGGTACGTGTTGTGTATTGTTCGGCTCAAGGTAAGGTATGTGTCATGATAAGTCCGGCTCAAGGTAAGGTATGTGTCATGTTAAGTCCGGCTCAAGGTAAGGTATGTGTTGTGTTGTCCGGCTCAAGGTAAGGTATGTGTTGTGTTGTCCGGCTCAAGGTAAGGTATGTGTCGTGTTTAGTCCGGCTCAAGGTAAGGTATGTGTTGTATGGTCCGGCTCAAGGTAAGGTATGTGTCATGTTTAGTCCGGCTCAAGGTAAGGTATGTGTCATGTTTAACCCGGCTCAAGGTAAAGTATGTGTTGTGTTGTCCGGCTCAAGGTAAGGTATGTGTCTTGTTTAGTTCGGCTCAAGGTAAGGTATGTGTCGTGTGTTGTCCGATTCAAGGTAAGGTATGTGTCGTGTATTATACTGAGTTGATGTGTGTTATTCTGAGTAAGGTTAGCTATATGCCACTCGTTCACAGTTACGTGGATGACTTTCTTGCGCTCTACAGATAAGTGTCAATTTGGGATTTATGCGTTCTACATGATGGATAAGTGATTTGTGTGACATATAAAATGAGATAAGTAGCTTGTACTGTGCAGCACACAGTGAGAGAAATGATATGCCTTGTGCTATATTGAGTGAGATAAACGATGTCTAGTAAGGTGTCATCAGTGAGATCAGAAAAAGGCCATGGCTTTGTTCGGTCATGTGACGGGCGTCTTCCACTAGCGGAAGCCCTCCTCTGCATTCCTTCGAGCACAAGACTCTTTATAGTGTATACCACAGAGCTCACCGCAGAAAATAAGCCCTCATATATGATACCGGTACTCTGTTTGAGGCCAGAAAATCGATGGTGTCTCAATCATCACCTCAGTTTTTCTACGCTCTCATCTTTGCAATATGCCACTGGCAGAAGCCATTTGTTTTCAGTCTTAAGGCAGCCTGATCGGGGTAGAAAACGACGCAATTATTTCAAATTGTAACTCTTGAACAAATCAAATTGCGTTTGTATTTTTTTAAAATTTCATTTATATGTCCATGGCAGCTTGTAATCAGCAAGGACAAAATGTTTGAAAAAAACTCCTTAGGAGCTCAGCTATTTCAGCAGGCTGTACACCCGTCGTGTAAACTTTAGGAATTACATTTAGGGCATATTCCTTTACAACTTGGAATACACATTTTATCTCTCCTGAGAAAGCATTAAGATGCATCCCCAAAACTTGTTTTTCTTTTCAATGGCAAGTAACTGAGTTTTGTCGTTACTTCTAAGAAACTTCTGAAGAGTGCAACCAATTGTTGACTAACTTACTTTTGGTGACAACCAAACGTTGACTGTAACTTACTCTTGACGGCAACCAAACGTTGACTGTAACTTACTCTTGACGGCAACCAAACGTTGATTATAACTTACTGTGGACTGTAACTTAATGTAGAATGTATCCAAATATTGACTTTAGCTATAACCACGATCAACACAGCTTTGGAGTGATATTTTTGTGGCAAATGATAGAAACTGGCATACGAATAACAATTTCACTCTCAAATCACCATGTGGTGAATGTGCAAGTCGTTACCAAACTGTAGTTGTCATAAACATTAGAGGTGTTCATGCCAGTTAATAAAGCCTTGAGAATTACTTTAGTTTATCGAGTCACTCTCCTACAGACCATGTCATTACAGGCAAGACAACAGGTTTTTCTTTTAATTAGCTCAGCCATGCGCATGCTCGGTGAAAGGAGACATTAGACGTTTTTATGAACTAATGAATATGAATATGATGGAAGGGGATATCTCAAGATTCCGCCATATAAACCGTTGGTGTTTATGATGGAAGGAGATGTCTCAAGATTCCGCCATATAAACCGTTGGTGTTTATGATGGAAGGAGATGTCTCAAGATTCCGCCGTATAAACCGTTGGTGTTTATGATGGAAGGAGATGTCTCAAGATTCCGCCGTATAAACCGTTGGTGTTTATGATGGAAGGAGATGTCTCAAGATTCCGCCGTATAAACCGTTGGTGTTTATGATGGAAGGAGATGTCTCAAGATTCCGCCGTATAAACCGTTGGTGTTTATGATGGAAGGAAATGTCTCAAGATTCCTCCGTATAAACCTTTGGTGATTATGATGGAAGGGGAACGAGTAGTTTCTGTCAATAAAATCAGCTGTGGTGGAAGAACATAGCTCAAACCTCCCTGAAATAATTCAGTCGTGTAAAGGCGGAAAGAGATTTCGTAAGTGTCTTTCAAATAATGGAGACCTTTGTATGATGGAAAAAAAAATACTGTAAGTTTGTATAAGATAGTTTTATCGTGTGTACTGTGGAATCAGATATGTGAAAAGGTTTTGTAAAATGATCCATTCGTGTGAATTGTTGAAAGAGATATCAGAAGTTCGTACAGAATAGTTTAGTCGTGTGCGTGATGGAAGCAGACATCACAAGTTTGTACAAAATAGTTCAGTCGTGTGTGATAGAAGCAGATATCACAAGTTGTGTACGGTGGAAGGTGATTATCATGTGGTATTGTGAATCATAGTTCAATCGTGTGTACGGTGGAAGGTGATTATCATGTGGTAATGTGAATCATAGTTCACTCGTGCGTACGGTGGAAGGTGATTATCATGTGGTATTGTGAATCATAGTTCAATCGTGCGTACGGTGGAAGGTGATTATCATGTGGTATTGTGAATCATAGTTCACTCGTGCGTACGGTGGAAGGTGATTATCATGTGGTATTGTGAATCATAGTTCACTCGTGCGTACGGTGGAAGGTGATTATCATGTGGTAATGTGAATCATAGTTCACTCGTGCGTACGGTGGAAGGTGATTATCATGTGGTATTGTGAATCATAGTTCAATCGTGCGTACGGTGGAAGGTGATTATCATGTGGTATTGTGAATCATAGTTCACTCGTGCGTACGGTGGAAGGTGATTATCATGTGGTATTGTGAATCATAGTTCACTCGTGCGTACGGTGGAAGGTGATTATCATGTGGTATTGTGAATCATAGTTCACTCGTGCGTACGGTGGAAGGTGGTTATCATGTGGTATTGTGAATCATAGTTCACTCGTGCGTACGGTGGAAGGTGATTATCATGTGGTATTGTGAATCATAGTTCACTCGTGTGTAAGGTGGAAGGTGATTATCATGTGGCATTGTGAATCATAGTTCACTCGTGCGTACGGTGGAAGGTGATTATCATGTGGTATTGTGAATCATAGTTCAATCGTGTGTACGGTGGAAGGTGATTATCATGTGGTATTGTGAATCATAGTTCACTCGTGCGTACGGTGGAAGGTGATTATCATGTGGTATTGTGAATCATAGTTCACTCGTGCGTACGGTGGAAGGTGGTTATCATGTGGTATTGTGAATCATAGTTCACTCGTGCGTACGGTGGAAGGTGATTATCATGTGGCATTGTGAATCATAGTTCACTCGTGTGTACGGTGGAAGGTGATTATCATGTGGTATTGTGAATCATAGTTCACTCGTGCGTACGGTGGAAGGTGATTATCATGTGGTAATGTGAATCATAGTTCACTCGTGCGTAGGGTGGAAGGTGATTATCATGTGGTAATGTGAATCATAGTTCACTCGTGCGTACGGTGGAAGGTGATTATCATGTGGTATTGTGAATCATAGTTCAATCGTGCGTACGGTGGAAGGTGATTATCATGTGGTATTGTGAATCATAGTTCACTCGTGCGTAAGGTGGAAAATGATTATCATGTGGTATTGTGAATCATAGTTCACTCGTGCGTACGGTGGAAGGTGATTATCATGTGGTATTGTTAATTATAGTTCACTCGTGCGTACGGTGGAAGGTGATTATCATGTGGTAATGTGAATCATAGTTCACTTGTGCGTACGGTGGAAAGTGATTATCATGTGGTATTGTGAATCATAGTTCACTCGTGTGTAAGGTGGAAAATGATTATCTTGTGGTATTGTGAATCATAGTTCAATCGTGCGTACGGTGGAAGGTGATTATCATGTGGTATTGTGAATCATAGTTCACTCGTGTGTACGGTGGAAGGTGATTATCATGTGGTATTGTGAATCATAGTTCACTCGTGTGTAAGGTGGAAGGTGATTATCATGTGGTATTGTGAATCATAGTTCACTCGTGCGTACGGTGGAAGGTGATTATCATGTGGTAATGTGAATCATAGTTCACTCGTGCGTACGGTGGAAGGTGATTATCATGTGGTATTGTGAATCATAGTTCAATCGTGCGTACGGTGGAAGGTGATTATCATGTGGTATTGTGAATCATAGTTCACTCGTGCGTACGGTGGAAGGTGATTATCATGTGGTATTGTGAATCATAGTTCACTCGTGCGTACGGTGGAAGGTGATTATCATGTGGTATTGTGAATCATAGTTCACTCGTGCGTACGGTGGAAGGTGGTTATCATGTGGTATTGTGAATCATAGTTCACTCGTGCGTACGGTGGAAGGTGATTATCATGTGGCATTGTGAATCATAGTTCACTCGTGCGTACGGTGGAAGGTGATTATCATGTGGTATTGTGAATCATAGTTCAATCGTGTGTACGGTGGAAGGTGATTATCATGTGGTATTGTGAATCATAGTTCACTCGTGCGTACGGTGGAAGGTGATTATCATGTGGTAATGTGAATCATAGTTCACTCGTGCGTAGGGTGGAAGGTGATTATCATGTGGTAATGTGAATCATAGTTCACTCGTGCGTACGGTGGAAGGTGATTATCATGTGGTATTGTGAATCATAGTTCAATCGTGCGTACGGTGGAAGGTGATTATCATGTGGTATTGTTAATTATAGTTCACTCGTGCGTAGGGTGGAAGGTGATTATCATGTGGTAATGTGAATCATAGTTCACTCGTGCGTACGGTGGAAGGTGATTATCATGTGGTATTGTGAATCATAGTTCACTCGTGCGTACGGTGGAAGGTGATTATCATGTGGTATTGTTAATTATAGTTCACTCGTGCGTACGGTGGAAGGTGATTATCATGTGGTAATGTGAATCATAGTTCACTTGTGCGTACGGTGGAAAGTGATTATCATGTGGTATTGTGAATTATAGTTCACTCGTGTGTACGGTGGAAGGTGATTATCATGTGGTATTGTGAATCATAGTTCACTCGTGCGTACGGTGGAAGGTGATTATCATGTGGTATTGTGAATCATATAGTTCAGTTGTATGGAGAGTAAAAAGTAGATTGTCATTCTTTCACTTGAAATTACATGTTCAGACGTACATGCCACAGTAAAGAAAAATTTGGCAAATCGTACTTTTAAACTAGAAATCCATATCAATTTAATACAAGTTGCTACTCTAAGAGTTGTACCTTTTTGCACTTTCTATCATAAAACCCTTCTGACAGTCGGATTGTGACAAATCCCCCTTCAAGCTTGACTTTGTCATTTTACCCGACACGTCAAGCTTTAATTGGGCATTTAAAGCACAAAAACTTGACCATAAAATACATAACGTTTTTGTTACGCGAAGTCGCGTTTGTAAATGGTCGTTTTTAGACGCACAGATTAAATCTTTGGCGAGGGTAACGTGCAGTTTTAATAGCATCCAGTTGTGTGGTAGAGAGAACAAGTATTTTCATGACAACAATGGAACGGACCATAAAAGACAGAATAGCCTTATAAAACACTTCGTTTCCAAATCTCCGCGAATGTTTCTGCATACAGACGACTTGTAGACTGTGTGTTTGGGCAGATATTAATGGCGCATCACGCATCACATAAGGACTTGAACACACGGTTTTGCGCGACCTTTCTTCATTTGCCGACCGTTTCATGTCAAACACAAAATCGATGATGATGCACGGATGTTGGTAGGCCGCTTGACAGAGTGAGTGTTATCAGAGCTGTCGAATAGGCGGTGGGTTCTGTTACCTGTCAGCAATCACCAGCAGGAGGTCTGATCTAATTCTTGTCAACATCTCCAAGTCGATACAGACTTCAAACCCTTACGCTGCACGCTGGCCAACGCGAGAGAAATAACCAGACTCTGCGGTTGTCATTGTACATACATGACAATATGTTGTTTTTGTCCCCGCCACAAAAGCGATGCGAAGTTTTATAGGGGCAGATTGCGGGCAGTGTGGCTAGCTGAACAATGTAGCGACACGAGCGAAGGGCCAGTAAAGTTCCCCCACTGTCACAACTCATTCCATCAATTATTACTGGTGTGGACAGACCTAAAGGCCACAAAATCCAACTCCAGGGTCTTCCCCTGTAACTGCCTATACTTCTAGAGCTTCAGAGTATATCGATCAAAGGTTGCAGTAACCAATCTGTTGAGTCTTTTAACCTAGCTTTAAGACTGGATATATGGTTCACTACCTAATCGTCGTATTCCAGCAGAGTAAACAAGAAAACAGTTTAAATGTTACTGACATGGCATTAGTAATGGTGCATGTTGAACGCCAAAAGGCGACAAATCAGCCCATGGTGAACTTATCAATCTCTGACCAGATTTGGCTCTGGAACAAAGAGAAATTCTTCCACATTTCCCACACCAGATAAACCACGGAATGCTACAGAGTGTTTACAAGAAAGCCATAATCTGCGAAACAATCTCTACAAAATCTTTCTTCAGCCGAGTCGTTAGAATTTACATCGGTTTGCATTTTAGTTAAGTTACAAATGGCAATTTATAGCAGGTCCTGACTGCAATATCATCACAAAGACAGATGTCACACAATAAGTTTGATCCCATAGATGTCTATCTTAGAGTATAATACTCTGTCAACACTGATACGTGTTTAAAAATCGCGAATACCCTTAATACTGCAGAAAGAATGCACCATAAATGTCAAGATGAGCGGGTTTGGCTATGTCACAGCCATCAAACTGGAGGTTAATTGTCGTATTCTGTATCTAACCTGGATTGAATAACTCTAGTTGCATGTGTATCAGTGATATGGGCTCACATACGTGATGTTGTCATTGGGACAGTGTGGGAAAGGACACGATTTCGTCACTGGAATGGCAAAATAGCAGATCTGCCACCATGGACAGAGTAGAATACTGGAATGGGACAAAGATCTTCTTCGTCATTTAGACAGAGGCTTTGTCACTGGAATGGCAATGTAACAGGCAAGACCTTCTCCCAAGGATAAAGTAAAAAAGCTTTCTGTTTCGTCTCGAAAAAGGCGACATAGGACAGTAGGAAAGGGTACAGTTTGGCCACAGAGATGGTCATATCAGAGTCATGGTCTTCTGCCAGGGATAGAGTAGGACAAGGTACAGTTTGGAGATGGTGGTATAACACATAAGATCTTTTAACAGGGATAGAGTACGAAAAAGTACAGTTTGGTCACGCGAATGAGGATCTGTCAGAGAAGACCATCTCTCAGGGATAAAGTAGGACACTTTACTATTTCGTCACGGGAGTGGCGATACAACAGATAAGATCTTCTTCCATGGGTAGAGTACGAAAAAGTACAGTTTGGTCACGCGAATGAGGATCTGTCAGAGAAGACCATCTCTCAGGGATAAAGTGGGACACTTTACTATTTCGTCACGGGAGTGGCGATACAACAGATAAGATCTTCTTCCATGGGTAGAGTAGGACAAGGTACAGTTTGGTCACGGGAATGAGGATCTGTCAGACAAGACCATCTGTCAGGGATAAAGTGGGACACTTTACTATTTCGTCACGGGAGTGGCGATACAACAGATAAGATCTTCTTCCATGGGTAGAGTAGGACAAGGTACAGTTTGGTCACGGGAATGAGGATCTGTCAGACAAGACCATCTCTCAGGGATAAAGTAGGACACTTTACTATTTCGTCACGGGAGTGGCGATACAACAGATAAGATCTTCTTCCATGGGTAGAGTACGAAAAAGTACAGTTTGGTCACGCGAATGAGGATCTGTCAGACAAGACCATCTCTCAGGGATAAAGTAGGACACTTTACTATTTCGTCACGGGAGTGGCGATACAACAGATAAGATCTTCTTCCATGGGTAGAGTACGAAAAAGTACAGTTTGGTCACGCGAATGAGGATCTGTCAGAGAAGACCATCTCTCAGGGATAAAGTAGGACACTTTACTATTTCGTCACGGGAGTGGCGATACAACAGATAAGATCTTCTTCCAGGAATAGACTAGGAAAGGGCACGGTTTCGCCACGGGATACAAGTGATAAGGTCTTCTTCCAGGAATAGACTAGGAAAGGGCACGGTTTCGCCACGGGATACAAAGTAACAAGGTCTTCTTCCAGGAATAGACTAGGAAAGGGCACGGTTTCGCCACGGGAATGGCGATACAAGAGATAAGATCTTCTTCCAGGAATAGACTTGGAAAGGGTACGGCTTTGTCACCGGAATGGCGATACAGCAGATAAGATCTTCTTCTAGGAATAGAGTAGGGTGGAGTGGGAAAGTGTACGTTTTCATCATGGGACGGGTGATACAGCAGAAAAGATCTTTCCCCTGGTATAGAGTAGGAAAGTGTACGGTTTCGTTACGAGAATGGCGATGTTTCAGATAAGACCATCTCTCGGGAATAGAGTAGAATAGTGTACAATTTCGTCACGAGAATGACCATAGGATGTCGTTCGTGTTCATGTAAGCTATATTCATGCGACAGAAATCTGTATTATGAATAGATAGTGTTGAGTGAAAGGGATGTTTATTATGAACAATTGTATAGTTGAGGGGCATGTCGATTATGAACAAGTATATAGTTAAGTGAGGAGGATATTGATTTTGAACAAGTAAAGAGTTAAAAGAGGGGAAGTCGATTATGAACAAGTATATAATTAAGTAAAATGCCGATTATAAACTGTTATAGTACCGCGATGGAGTGGAGTGGGGGGGGGGGGGGGTATGAATACGCAGGCCCATGGGTCAGAAAGGCTGGGTCGAGTATTGGCAGGTATTGTCAGGTAAAGGGGATGTCGAATTTGGGTGGATGTTTGCCATACCGCTCGAGCAAAGTTTAAATTCACATCTCAGCGATCAAGTCTGCAAAGTGTAGTTTGAGTAACAAATACAGTTCGACAGAACGATGAAAGATGAACACAAGACGCAAAGAGGCTGACTGTTCCCGCTGGACACATCAATGAAAGTAAACCTACATGTGTATGCATGTCTGATGTGTAATTGGCGCAATGTTCTTCTCAGAATCGGTCAGTCTTTAGATTCAGGCTAAACATTTATCGATCAGCTCTTGTGTACGAATCACTGGTCAACAAAAGACTATATGGAAGCCGCTTAAGCTAATGATACAAGTGTGTCAGCAACTTGTCTGTATTGCCCATAGTGACTTGATGAAAGCATGTATTTGTTTCAGTGACGGTTATTTAAAGCTTCTTATTCTGTAAGCTGATTACAACACTGAGCACTTTCACCGCATCATTTGATAATATAGACTGCCAATCAGCCCAAAACCTTAAAATTTAATGAGTTTAATGCACAAAGCTGATCAAGAGCTCACAACTAGGTTAGATTTACATTCACAGACAGGGGTAACAGTATTTTCCTTCTCACTAAATGTATCGGGATAAGTTTGGCTTGTTGATCACTTAGTATATCCTGAATGAAGATATACACTGAATGAAGATTTTATACACATTGGATATAAAAAGCTAAAGCAGTAGAATTAAAACCTGAGCAGCCACGACAGCGTGATACTTGGCAAATGATCACGTGTAACCGGTGGAATACGGCCTCCTGTCGGCTTACCTCTGGTAGGATTTTATTCCATTTTCCGTAAAGGCATAAACAGTAGCAAATTACACACCCGCTGACAACATGGCTTAAATCAATCATGTAAAAAATTGCAGTGATGTTAAGTGCAATACGTTAGGCCTAACTGGTCTAAAATTACTCAAAATACCGACTACTCACACTGCATGCATTGCCTTTGGCTCAGGCGGCCGTCGAAGACGTTGTATGTTCTGTATACGGTCGATGGAGGGTAAAGTTAACAAAGTCAAGTTATGTTTGTTAATAGAGAGGCCAGGAGCACATAGGGACAGAAAGGAGGGAAAGATGAAGGTAAAACTCTACGGCAATGTGATAGTTGGGAAATGGTCACACGTAACTGGTTAAATCCGGTCATTGGTTCTACCCCAAAACATACCTATGATACGTGCAACGGGATGTTCGGATTGAAGGCTTGGTCTTCATTTTTGTACTACATAATTTTTCCTAACCAGGTTTCCTAACGCGTGGTGTCTGATGTACTAATACCTGGAAAAGATGTCTGCATTTAATTTGAAACAAAAAGACAAATGGGTGAAAGTATTGTTGCCGTGGTACAAGTGAAATGAGTACCGCGTAAACCACCAATCAAATAAATAAGTAAATAAAGAAATAAATAAATAAATAATTAAATAAATAGCACGCTTTAAAGTTACCATACATCGAAACGTCAAAATGGCATGTGAGGAAATGTTACCTACGGAAATTTCTAGCATTCTGGCTAAGGTAGAAAGTTGACCAAAAGGGAAACATGACGTACTCTCATGACGACAAACAGAAAAGCCTTTATTCAGAGACAATATACCCACCTTGGTTTTAGAGGGTGCCAGTTGAAACTTATTGGAAGTGTTGCCTTCACAGTCGGGATTCTTTATCCACATCATGTAGCAAATGCGGGCATAGGAGAATGTGAGTAGAGTGAGAGGGCCGAAGTAGTGCAGGGCCATGATGAAGAGGCTGTAGATGTAACGTGTGGTCTGGTCATCCCAGTGCTCTAGGCACATGCCCGTCGTGTTGTTCTGTCCGATGGTGACCAGCCGCGACTGAGTCAGGGTGGGCAGGGGGATGGAGACGGACAGCACCCAGATTCCAGTGATCACCGCCGCTGCCTGTTTGGGAGTGATCCGTCCCATGAACGGGTGCACTACGGCGATGTAACGATCCACCCCCATTGCCACCAGGGTGTACGCGCTCAGAAACACGGCCACCACCTGTAAGTACGTCACCACCGGGCACATCAAAGTTCCGAACGGCCAGTGTTCCAGAAGTAGATTGGCCACAAATGTAAAGGGGATACAAAAGACAGCCATGAGCATATCGCTGATAGCGAGATTCACGATGAAATAATTCGGTACAGTTCTCATCCGTTTGTAGGCAAACACCAAATAACAAACTATTCCGTTACCGCCGATTGCCACGACCGTTATCAGACTGTACAGCAGAGTCAGTACCGTTTTCGTGGAGTCGCTTATCCCTAGAAATGTCCTGTTAGACTCCACCGGGTGTTCACTAGAATTCATGGCCCTTTCACGGAGAACTTCACAACTGTCCAAGATATTAAAGCCGTCCGTGAGATCCGAGACCACATGCTTACCGCAAGGATCAGCCAGGACACGGCGACAGAGCTGTGCTATCTACCTGCCTCCGATACATCCCTGTCTGCGCGCGACTGGCCTTGGGTCTATCACACGTTCCCAGTGACTGCCGGACTATTCGTTTCCACGCAGCCTCGGGGTAGCTCTACTCCCCTCTTCACCAATATCACAGGACGACGACGACCAGAACCAATTTCCTTACAAAGGCCTGATCTCCGAGAAGAATACCTAGTCTTAAAAAATGAAATTAATGTAGGCGCAATATTTTCTGTCTGCGAACATCGGAAGCGTATGAATGAGATGGTAAGGTGAGATGGGTTTAGGCAGATTTGGTAGAATCAGTTCGCCCGTATTGACCACCGAGATAAGTTATGCATATCATACCTTTTCACAACAGAAAATAAAACGTATTAGTGAAATTATACTATTGTTAGCGCAAAAGGATAACAGAATGAGATGTCGGATGACAACAGCACACAATCAGAAGTTAGACAGTCATTTGAAAAACTTATCACAAATAAAACTGACATGGCATGAATTGTTGTCCGCTCCATTTTGTACAGTCTACCAAGGAGTTTAGTTAACAAGTAGGAATGGCCCTGCTAATTAGTAAGACATCCTAGTTTTACTTCCTAACATTCAAGGAAAACCATTGCATTTATATGAAAGGTGCGACAGAAGTGTGGTCACAACAGGATCGATCTTTAATTAAACTTTAATATCTTCAGCATGATAATAAAGCAACTTTCTTAGGCAACGCGATTTTATTTCGCGCAAGTACTTAAATACTTTAGAGTTTTGCGTGACATACGTAGCATTTGTCACATGAATTAAATTGGTATAGCTATAGTATATCATAGGTCGTTTCACAAACATTTATTATTATTATTACAAACGTTACAGTGTACATAAACATGACGTTAGCATAACTGAATCTTCTGATCGCATATTTGTTCTATGATGGTAATGTTTTCAGCGCCTTCAAATTGCTCTTCTAGAATTTTTCCTCTTTTATCGTTTGTAGTATTACATGATCTTTGTTTCCAGCGTCTTGTCGTTGCCTCCGCTGGCGAGGAATTGTACTGGAATAAGTCCAGTTGATATACATCGCTTAACAATCGTTTGACAATCAGTTTTGTTCATTCCTAATTGGATTTGCACTGTGTTGTTTTGGAGCAGTAGAGAGCTGACATGGATCATTGCGTGCATGATATCTGAGACAGATATACAATATAATCTGCTCATTTTCGCTTGCTTGAGCAGGTAGCTGAGGTTTTGTGTGCTAACATCCGACTGACGATCTAACCATGGGCATCGCCCTCTCCTATACCCCAAATCAGTGCCTCTCCAGCGCGACTGTCAGATGGAAATTTGACGAAAGCAGTTGCTACCTCTCTTGTTGATACCTTAGACAGTATACGGTTGGGAGCGTCATTAACGGGTCTATTCATGCAGCTGCCCCAGGCTTCGACAGACACGAAGAAATCTATATTACACAGGGGGAAGTAAGGTTGTTATTTTGCACAGAGATCAGATCACGAGTGAACAATCTGCCACAGGAAGCCTCAGAATAACAACAACACAGACATGTCATGATGTCGCAACTCCTCAGGTTATACTGGGCTTATTATTTACAATCCGTGAATGATTGGACTTTATTGAGAGATGTCATCCTCGAACGTAAACTCTTCCGGTATCAACTAATGGAGAATTGTGATATGTAATTCACAGCTGTAATATGGGATTTATCTCTTACTGGCCTAATATTTACTTTTCTATATTGATATTCTTTGAGTGTAAGCTCAATCATTAAGTATCGCAATATTTCGTTGATACTTGGTGTGTCTTGCTAGCACAAGGAGAACCTTGAAATGTAACTTTTCTTTCAGACAGCATCAACACATAAATTCATCAGGCTCTGCTCTGTACCAACATGTTGCGATGAGAATTTAACTCGGCCACATCATACGTGAATGTTTAGTGCTATGAGGTTTAATTAAAACAATCCAACGGTTAGAACTGTCTCTCATGTAAGAGAAAAATTCGCGGTGCTTCACGGTGCTGTCGAATAATTTATCATGTGAGAAAAACTTAGCACAACCTCACGCCTAGAATATGGCTTCTCAATTTTAATTGATGTGGCAAATCCACATAATGAAGGTATGTTTTGAGCCATGGGGGAACTAGCCTAACAACACAAGGATAGTTTGAGGGGAAATTAGCTAAGAACACGGCAAGGAAAGCTTTAGGAGAAATGAGCGTAAGATCACGGCAAGAACAGCTTTAGGAAAAATGAGCGTAAGATCACGGCAAGAACAGCTTTAGGAAAAATGAGCGTAAGATCACGGCAAGGATAGTTTCAGGGGAAATTACCAGAATCTCGCTGTAAGGATAAGTTTTCGTGTTGGAATAAAGTGTAATAACCTCATGCTCAGTATAGTTTCTCGTGGGTTCTGGGCTCTGCCACACAGTTTCTCGTGGGTGGGGATGTTGGCAACAATTCACGATTACAATAGGTACTAGGGAAATTAACACAGTTGTACTAAAAGATTAATTGACCGTGTGAGAAAAACTTTGTACAACCTAATGGTAATGATAGTTTGTCGTATGAGGGGAAATTAGAACAATCTGGGGATAAGGATACCGTTTGCTTTGTGAGAAAAAATTAGAACAATCTTGCGACGAGGGTAGTTGTCGCGTGATGGAAAATTAGAACAATCTCGCGTTATTGGTAGTTTGTCCTGAGAGGGGTAATCAGCACAATTAATGGTAAGGATAGTTTGTCGTGTAAAAGGAAGCTTAGAACTTAGCAGTTCATGGCTGCTGCTACCACTGAAGTATTATGCCAAAGACACCAGACGTACCCCAGTCATTCACATTTTACTGACCAGGCCAACCAGTTATGTTTCCTTACTATAAGCTCTCAGTGCGGGTTTGATCCCTGGATGTCCCGACTTCGAGGCGGACGCTCTGCGGAACCCTTCAGTACGTGTAAGTGTAAAGGTATAAAACGTACTATAGTCTATCTGTGAAGTTTGAAACAAAAGTCTCCGTTCTCCAGTGTTTTGAATGGATCCTCCGTGTTAGATTTTGAGCATGTGTAACCGTGACTTGTCTTTGAAGATGTCTGCCAATAGGCTGTCCATTGTAAGAGGTTTTTTGTCAGTAAAATGAAATTGCCTTTCACATGCCAAATAACAAATTGATCGAGTTCACGTGGTTCCATTCATTGTAGGAATCAAGACCCAGTTTCACAAAGATGTGAAAACGCCAAATGCAAAAAGTTTTTTCACTTATGTGATAGCGGTCAATTATATGGATCATGGAAGCCGGTTACTGAAAAGTGTTTCCCTAAGTGATGTGCACACCATATTGGCGGGAAAAAAAGTGGTCGTCAGCGAACGCTGGACTGGCCAAACGTCACAGGAGCGAAGTCCATCGCTTACAGCTGGCAAGGTCCAAACAATAAATAAAAGGACTTGGTTCCATTGTGTCTGGAAGTGATAAGTAGTCCAAAGGCCGCAGAGATTTCCGACTGGCTCTGACAATTTTTTTAATCCATAAAATTTGAAATGATTGTTGTATAGTCAGATAAAGCCCAGTAGCCCGCAGTGTAAATTGCAATTAAATTGCATTAAACCAGATTGAAAGATGATCAGAGACTTTTCTTTGTTAATGCCAAGTTAATTTCAGAATGAAACCAAGGACGTTGCCGTCGGAGACGGTGAGTTAATCTTGCTCACTTTTCAGATATGTTGATGAAAGCTTAACATCGTGCCCTTTACTCCAGATAACGTTAGCACAGCGGTGAGGACCGTACAAGATCTGTAGGCCTACGATGTTTTAGGACGTATCTGTAATACAACATAGTTACTAGCCCTACAGCATCGGTACATAGCATATACAGAGGTACATAATTAGGGAAGCACCATATCTATAGCATTGGTGTAGTGTTGATGGAAGTGTCATCTTTATAGCAGCACTGGCACAATGTAGCAGCGTTGGTACAATGTATCAGCATCGGTACAATGTAGCAGCACCGGCACACTGGTATAATGTTCCAGGACGTACCTGCACCATTATACTGGCGTAACGTTAATAGAAATGTTGTCTCTTCAGTAATGCAACGCTCGGCGCATTGCGTTAATGTCAGCTGTATAACATCGATACGATTTTAAGAGAAAATAGCAAAGGAATGTTGAGGGAAGTAGCAGTAGCAGCACTTTAGCACTGATGCAACGTCGAGGAAAGTAACAACTCTATAGCACTGATGTAATGTTGAGAGAAGTAGCAGCTCTACAGCACTGTTGTAATGTTGAGGGAAGTAGCAGCTTAATAGCACTTATGTAATGTTGAGGGAAGTAACAACTCTATAGCACTGATACATTGTTATGGAAAGTAGCAGCTCTACAGCACTGATGTAATGTTGAGAGAAGTAACAACTCTATAGCACTGATGTAATATTGATTGAAGTAGCAGTTCTATGACATTGGTGCAGTGTTGAGGGAAGGGGCAGCTCTATGACATTGGTGCAGTGTTGTGGGAAGGGGCAGCTCTATGACATTGGTGCAGTGTTGAGGGAAGGGGCAGCTCTATGACATTGGTGCAGTGTTGTGGGAAGGGGCAGCTCTATGACATTGGTGCAGTGTTGAGGGAAGGGACAGCTCTATGACATTGGTGCAGTGTTGAGGGAAGGAGCAGCTCTATGACATTGGTGCAGTGTTGAGGGAAGGAGCAGCTCTATGACATTGGTGCAGTGTTGAGGGCAAGGGCAGTCCTATAGCATTGGTGCAGTGTTGAGGGAAGGGGTAGCTCTATGACACTGGTGCAGTGTTGAGGGAAGGCGCAGGTCTAAGACATTGGTGCAGTGTTGAGGGAAGGAGCAGCTCTATGACATTGATGCAGTGTTGAGAGCAAGGGCAGCTCAATAGCATTGAAGCAGTGTTGAAGGAAGGGGCAGCTCTATGACACTGGTGCAGTGTTGAGGGAAGGGGCAGCTCTATGACAGTGGTGCAGTGTTGAGGGAAGGGGTAGCTCTATGACATTGCTGCAGTGTTGAGGGAAAGAGCAGCTTTATGACATTGGTGCAGTGTTGAGGGAAGGGGCAACTCTATGACACTGGTGCAGTGTTGAGGGAAAAGACAGCTCTATGGCATTGCCGTAGTGTTGAGGGAAGGGGCAGCTCTATGACATTGGTGCAGTGTTGAGGGAAGGAGCAGCTCTGTGACATTGGTGCAGTGTTGAGGGAAGGGGCAGCTCTATGACATTGGTGCAGTGTTGAGGGAAGGAGCAGCTCTATGACACTGGTGCAGTGTTGAGGGAAGGGGTAGCTCTATGACATTGGTGCAGTGTTGAGGGAAGGAGCAGCTCCATGACATTGGTGCAGTATGGAGGGAAAGGACAGCTCTATGACATTGGTGCAGTGTTGAGGGAAGGGGCAGCTCTATGACATTGCTGCAGTGTTGAGGGAAGGAGCAGCTCTATGACACTGGTGCAGTGTTGAGGGAAGGGACAGCTCTATGACACTGGTGCAGTGTTGAGGGAAGGGGCAGCTCTATGACATTGGTGCAGTGTTGAGGGAAGGGGCAGCTCTATGACATTGGTGCAGTGTTGAGGGAAGGAGCAGCTCTATGACATTGGTGCAATGTTGAGGGAAGGAGCAGCTCTATGACATTGGTGCAGTGTTGAAGGAAGGAGCAGCTCTATCACACTGGTGCAGTGTTGAGGGAAGGGACAGCTCTATGACATTGGTGCAGTGTTGAGGGAAGTGGCAGCTCTATGACATTGGTACAGTGCTGAGGGAAGGAGCAGCTCAATACAACTGCTGTTATGTTGAGGAAATGTTGAGCTCTGATGCAATACTAAGATAAGTACATGCTACGCTCAGGGCTACAAACAAGCGACTCTGGCCATTATGTTATATATAACGCAATTTTCCGACTACCCGTAATCTTTCCATCTGGTATATCAAGATACTTGTAACATCACAAGACTTATAATTGAGTAATGACCGCTGTACTGTACTCTGGCTTTTCACACAATCTAAGAAAGGCCAGGGATAATCTTGATTTCCCGCGATCGCCAGGGGGACAAACGTCTCTCGGTCGTTTATCTCCAGCTTCGATATGGGAACTCCCTGAGGTGAAATCTGCAACAGCCTCTAGGTTTTTGTTCCGGTCTGGCAGTCAAGATTGGTGGATGAAATCCGATTTCGAGTTATGTTTTGGAAGGGAGACATCACAAATATTTCCTACGTAATAACAGGCCGGTCCTATAATATTATATGACACAGGTTATGTTATATTTATCAAAACAGAGATAACATCTGTTGAATAACTTACCGGCCAGTTTACAGTAGCTGAACAATTCAGTGTAGCCATATCCTCACGAAACACCCTGAACTTTGCGATATAGGTGACTTTGTGATATAGGCAGACTTTGTGATAGCGGCAGACTTTGTGTTGTTCGCGCCTTCCGCGCATTCCACGCTTTCGGCGGGGACACGGAGGTCGTGGTGAGAGCGGTTTAATTAAACATAAACGATTTAATTTCTTGGGAGCCCGAATCTAACACAGCTTTGCTAAACCCGTGCCAATCGCCGGGTCGCCAGAGTCGGTATTAACCAGCATGGCACAGTAAATACTTTGTAATTTTACGTATTAATTCCAATTGTGGTAGCTACACTGTCTTGCTTAGATCAAGAGTTTTTTGTCTCTCAGAGCATATGACTGTTTTTTCAAGGTTTTTTGCTCTTGCACTTCGATTCAGTGTCGACATGGATGGGGCAACAGCTGACTAATCCAAAAACGGGTGCTATAATAAACTGAACGTGTTAAACAATTACAACACACAGACTGCTTGCATTTTAAAATTGCCTACGTAGCTTTAGAGTCAGTTCATTAGGAACTAACCATTTACGAAATGACTCGAACAATGCACTACGGATCATATGCTGTGATTCGATTGAGAGCCTTTCTCCATAAGCGTCTCCTCTCTTCGCTAATATTTAGTGTTTCTGTCCCCAGGTTGAGGATAATTTTTGGTGCCTTGTAGTAGCTAATATCTTTGTTTACACCAGGATGGTTAGAACAACCAAAAGCTCCACAACCTGGCATCTTCAATGAGACTAAGTGACACACAAACACATGTTCTGCGGTCATTCGCGCGTTTAAGTACAGGGAAACAAAATGGGGGCCCTGATTTACGACGCTCCGATCAGCTAAAGTGATGATGTCAAAAGAATACAACGAATAAGCATTTCTGAACACAAGGGTTTTGCACTGAATGATTTTGTTCAACGTTAAATCACATCTTTTAGCCAAGTGTGGAAACTCACACCTTGCTACAACACCTTGCTTTCAACACATCTTCGTGACACCTTGTCAGAAATCCAGTAGAAGGCTTAAAAAGTGGTAATGTCGTATTTTCGGAATTAATGACTGGAAAGCATATCGGTAGCGGATATGCAGTCAACATACCTGCATTCTATCACTCATTAACCTCGATTGAGCGATTGGCAAACGGTCGCCTGTACTTAAGCCCATGGGTCCGGACATACTTAGTGCACTAACCCAATGCGTACCGGCTACAATTTCAGAATTTATAATGATATAACAACTACAGTTGTATAAGCTATGTAAATGGGCCCTCCTGGAATACGCCAGAAGCGGCATTTCTAACAGATGCCGAATGCATCGGTAGGCGTGACACTAAACCTAGATTATAGCATGTTCCTTGATAGCTTGAAGGAGCTACAAGGACTTTAGTTTTTAACACAGGCACCACTGTTAAACAAATTTGATCCATTACGAAGATTCTTTATTGTGCACTGAAGACTTGAACGCGTCATTCATCATGGAGACTTATCGCATGTTCTTCGAAAGTTTAAACAAGCTATATCAGGCATTATGCTTGTACTGTTGAGGTCAACAGTACTAACTGATCACGTAGGCTATACCATGTCCCACGAAAGCTTGAATAAGCGTCATGTAGGCTTTATATACTCACACGTCATAAGTTCTATAGTTCTAGCTCTCCAAGCTGATTATCGAATGTTCATAAAAGTTTGAGCAATCTACAAGCTTGTGTTTCACACAAAAGCCATTGACTTGAATAGAGTTAGTCATATACCTGGATTGTCGCATGTTTCACGCAATCCGGAACAAGCGATAAACTAACAGGTCATTAAGTCCCATAAGTCTGGCCCTACACATACCAAAAAAAAAAAACACAAGCAGTAGTCACAATAGCCCGGTCTCTACAAGCAAATCATCGCATGTTCTACAAAAGCTTCAACAAGCCACAAACAGGCTTGAACACACTCGACATAAGATTCCACAGGCCTGTCCTAGAGCTAAAGTATCACATGTTAATAAAAGTGTTAACGATCTCCTAGCAAGTGTTTTGCACATACACCATTTACATAGATAGTGATGTCCATATACCTGGATGATCGCATGTTTCACAAAAGCTTGAACAAGATACACGGCCTTAAGCCTCACAGGCCCACATTTTGATTGCCGTACGATCAACGATGGCTTGAACAAGTTACAAGCAGGGGTTAGACACCCACGCTCCGCATAACCCCGGGTTATGGGCTGTATATTTATCGTTTTGAACAAGATCGCCACGTTGGACGCATGAACAGTTGCAATCAAAGCGCAACTCAGATACATAATTTTATTAACAACACCTTACCAAGCATTAAGGTCGACGATTTCGATACTGATTTACAGTCATCAATGAAAACTGCTGAATGCTTCTCTTAGCATGAATCAGTCCTAATTTTTACCTCACGGACCTACTTGGTCTGCGCTAATATACTGGCCAGAATCGCTCAACCTAACTGTGATTATTGACCCAGAACTTCCAATATGGTTGGCGGCTGATTTACGGATGTCTGTTTCGACGTCTAGACTCACGTAGATGAGCGCATCTTCTATGAAAGCTTGAATAATTTAAGAAAAGGTCTTTTACCTCAGAAGACTTGTTCCTACACATTGCAAAGACTCTGGGTACTGGACATAGCACTTTACGAGCGATCTCCCAAGTGTTCGTATTTCCACATAAAGTTTGATCTCGTAAATGTTCGTATTTCCACATAACGTTTGATCTGGTAAATGTTCGTATTTCCAAATTCGTTCAAGATTGAAGTATCGGGGAAATAAAACACAGGAGTACTGGCGAGACTTTACCACGTAATATATAATTAAAGACTATAGCATAGGGAGTAAAACCAGATCAGCGACGAATAAAACAACGAGACCGCGAAAATACGGCGTCATGTCAATTTACCACGGTTACGGTTTTATTCTAACTGTTCATAGAAAATATTTATAAAGTAGCAAAATGCACGCACTATGGCTTCAACAAAATATGTGCAATGATGTTAATTGCAATAGTTTAGAGTGAGTAAGTGCTTGGGGTTTAACGTCGTACTTAACAATTTTTCACTCATATGATGACGAAGGAATGCATGTGCATGTAATGTGCCAGCTTGTTGCGAACGGATTTTTTGCAGGACGCTGTTTTATCTAGTGCTGCTTCACTGAGACGCCTTACCGAAGGCAAGTAGGCCTGCCAGAGCCATTAAACTGATACGGTTCAACCAGTCGCTGCACTATCCCCTTCATGTTGAACGCCATGCGAGAAAGTTACAACTTCCTGGTTTAGAGTTTTAGGTGTGACTCGACCCAGGGTTGAGCCTGGATCTACCGCTCCTAAAGCGGACGCTCCAGCAACTGTGCTATCAGGGCAGGGCCAATAGTTTAGACGTCAATGGTCTAGAATTAGCACATTTAACATACAGTCAAATTAAAACAATGCAAAGGGAGGTTGTGTCACGTGACCTGATTGTATCAGTTGGGGTATAACGTGATTGTATCAGTTAGAACCAAGGCTATGTCACCGACCCGGCCATGCCAAAAAGGTTTGACATGACTGTGTCACCTTGCTGTCCCTGTCAGAAGGGTTTGGCGTGATTGTATCAGTTAGAACCAAGGCTATGTCACCGGCCCACCCATGTCAGAAAGATTTGACGTGACCGTGTCACCTTGCCGTTCCTGTCAGAAGGGTTTGGCGTGATTGTATCAGTTAGAACCAAGGCTATATCACCGGCCCACCCATATCAGAAAGATTTGACGTGACCGTGTCACCTTGCCGTCCCTGTCAGAAGGGTTTGACGTGATTGTTTCAGTTAGAACCGAGACTATGTCACCGACCCGGCCATGCCAAAAAGATCTGACATGACCGTGTCACCTTTCCGTCCCTGTCAGAAGGGTTTGACGTGACTGTTTCAGTTAGAACCGAGACTATGTCACCGACCCACCCATGTCAGCAGGGTTTGACGTGACTGTCCCACCTTGCCGTTCCTGTCAGAAGGGTTTGGCGTAATTGTATCAGTTAGAACCGAGACTATGTCACCGATCCACCCATGTCAGAAGGGTTTGACGTGATTGTATCAGTTAGAACCGAGACTATGTCACCGACCCACCCATGTCAGCAGGGTTTGACGTGACTGTCCCACCTTGCCGTTCCTGTCAAAAGGGTTTGGGGTGATTGTATCAGTTAGAACCGAGACTATGTCACCGACCCACCCATGTCAGAAGGGTTTGACGTGATTGTATCACTTAGAACCAAGGCTATGTCACCGGCCCACCCATGTCAGAAAGATTTGACGTGACTGTGTCACCTTGCCGTTCCTGTCAGAAGGGTTTGACATGATTGTTTCAGTTAGGACCGAGACTATGTCACCGACCCACCCATGTCAGAAGGGTTTGACGTGACCGTGTCACCTTGCCGTTCCTGTCAGAAGGGTTTGGGGTGATTGTATCAGTTAGAACCGAGACTATGTCACCGACCCACCCATGTCAGAAGGGTTTGACGTGATTGTATCAGTTAGAACCAAGGCTATGTCACCGGCCCACCCATGTCAGAAAGATTTGACGTGACTGTGTCACCTTGCCGTTCCAGTCAGAAGGGTTTGACATGATTGTTTCAGTTAGGACCGAGACTATGTCACCGACCCACCCATGTCAGAAGGGTTTGACGTGACCGTGTCACCTTGCCGTTCCTGTCAGAAGGGTTTGGCGGGTGTGATTGTATCAGTTAGAACCAAGGCTATGTCACCGGCCCACCCATATCAAAAAGATTTGACGTGACTGTGTCACCTTGCCGTCCCTGTCAGAAGGGTTTGACATGATTGTTTCAGTTAGAACCGAGATTATGTCACCGACCCACCCATGGCAGAAGGGTTTGACGTGATTGTATCAGTTAGAACCAAGGCTATGTCACCGGCCCTCCCATGTCAGAAAGATTTGACGTTACCGTGTCACCTTGCCGTTCCTGTCAGAAGGGTTTGGCATGATTGTATCAGTTAGAACCGAGACTATGTCACCGACCCACCCATGTCAGAAGGATTTGATTTTTTTTTTTGATTGGTGTTTTACGCCGTACTCAAGAATATTTCACTTATACAACGGCGGCCAGCATTATGGTGGGTGGAAACCGGGCAGAGCCCGGCGGAAACCCACGACCATCCGCAGGTTGCTAACAAACCTTCCCACTTACGGCCGGAGAGGAAGCCAGCATGAGCTGGACTTGAGCTCACAGCGACCGCATTGGTGAGAGACTCCTGGGTCATTGCGCTGCGCTAGCGCGCTAACCGACAGAGCCACGGAGGCCCCCAGAAGGATTTGACGTGATTGTATCAGTTAGAACCAAGGCTATGTCACCGGTCCACCCATGTCAGAAAGATTTGACGTGACTGTGCCACCTTGCCGTTCCTGTCAGAAGGGTTTGGCGTGATTGTATCAGTTAAAACCGAGACTATGTCACCGACCCACCCATGTCAGAAGGGTTTGACGTGATTGTATCAGTTAGAACCAAGGCTATGTCACCGACCCACCCATGTCAGAAGGGTTTGACGTGACTGTGTCACCTTGCCGTTCCTGTCAGAAGGGTTTGACATGATTGTTTCAGTTAGAACCGAGACTATGTCACCGACCCACCCATGTCAGAAGGGTTTGACGTGACCGTGTCACCTTGCCGTTCCTGTCAGAGGGGTTTGACATGATTGTTTCCGTTAGAACCAAGGCTGTGTCACCGGCCCAACAATATCAGAAAGATTTGACGTGACCGTGTGACCTTGCCGTCCCTGTCAGAAGGGCTTGACATGATTGTTTCAGTTAGAACCGAGGCTATGTCACTGACTCACCCATGCCAGAAGGGTTTCACGTGATTGTATCAGTTAGAACCAAGGCTATGTCACCGACCCACCCATGTCAGAAAGGTTTGACGTGACTGTGTCACCTTGCCGTTCCTGTCAGAAGGGTTTGGCATGATTGTATCAGTTAGAACCAAGGCTATGTCACCGACCCACCCATGTCAGAAGGGTTTGACGTGACTGTGTCACCTTGCCGTTCCTGTCAGAAGGGTTTGGCATGATTGTATCAGTTAGAACCAAGGCTATGTCACCGTCCCACCCATGTCAGAAAGATCTGACGTGACTGTGTCACCTTGCCATCTCTGTCAGAAGGGTTTGACATGATAATATCAGTTAGAACCGAGACTGTGTCACCGGCCCGTCCCCGTGAGAAGGGTTTGACGTGATTGTATCAATTGGAGTGAGCGAGTGCTTCGGGTTTAACGTCGTATTTACCAGTCATTTTTCAGTCATATGACAATGAAGTAATCCTTAGAGTGTATGTAATGTGCTTCCTTGTTGCAGGACGGATTTCCAAAGCTCTTTTATCTAGTGCTGCTTCACTGAGACGCCTCGCCGAAGGCAAGTAAGCCGCCCCGGCAGAGCCATTATGTTGATACGGCTCAACCCGTCACTGCACTATCCCCTTCATGCTGAACGCGAAGCGAGGAAGTTACAACTTCCTTCTTTAAAGTCTTAGGTGTGACTTGACGCAGAATTGACCCTGGATCTACGGCTCCCGAAGCGGACGCTCTACGAGCTGTGATGTTGGGCCGGTGTATCAGTTAGAACCAAGGCTATGTCACCTTGCCGTCCCGGTCACAGGGATTTGACGTGACTGTGTCACCTTCCGTCCCAGTCAAAAGGGTTTGGCATTATTGTGACAGTTAAAACCGAGACTATGTTACCAACCTGTCCCCGTCAGAACGGTTTGACGTGACCGTGTCACCTTGCCGTCCCTGTCAGAAGGGCTTGACATGAAAGTAGTTGAAAGTAACTTGATAGCGCCATCGTCTTATCAATTTTTACCCAAAAAATTCAACCCGATCGATTTACACTGATGACACGACAACTTTGTTTGCCTATTAGCCTTAAGTGATTGAGGTATTAGTAACGCGACATCGTCTTTTCACTTGTATTAACATGTCGTATTCCATGGCCTCGTAAGAAATATATATTGAAAGTTGATTTATAGAATTACCAAGCATGTCAGAAAAAATTACTAAGGTTAAGTCCTTTTATTATTAAAGAATTCGCTTTACACACAGATTTTATATGTTTTTTTTACACGATTGCTTCCCAAATAGCCCCATTTATGTAGATGCCACGTGTTTATGCCAGAGGGCAGATGGTACACGCTAATGCAACAGGATAACTGCAACCCTCTTATATCATCCATCTAAATAATATATTTATTGATTTCTTTCTTGAGAAACGCCAAACGCAAAAAGTTTTCACTCATGCGATAGCGGTCAGTTCTATGGATCATGGAAGCCGGAGTTATCGGTTACTGAAGAAGATTTCTAAATGTGATGTGCAGATGTGCACACCATATTAGTAGAAAAAAGTGGTCCTCAGCGAACGTTGGGCTGGCCAAACGTCACAGGAGGGACGTAGATCACTTATTGCTACCAAGATCCAAGTAATAGAAAAAAGGACTTGGTCCCAGTGTGTCCGTAAGTGATAAGTAGTCCAAAGGCCTCAGAGATTTCCGACTGGCTCTAACATTTTCTTTAATCCATTAAATTTGAAATCATTGTTGTATCGTCAGATAAAGCCGAGTAGCCTGCAGTGTAAATTGCAATTAAATTGCATTAAACCAGATAGAATGATGATCAGAGACTTTTCTCTGTTAACGCCAAACTTCTTTGAGAATGAAACAAAAGACGTTGCCGTCCGACACAGTGAGCTAGTCTTGCCCAATTTTCAGATATGTTAATGAAAGCTTCACAAAATTTCACTATCAAACGTTACCTTACGGCCTTTTCTCCAGACAACGTTAGCACAGCGGTGAGGACCGTACAAGCTCTGTAGGCCTACAATTGTTTATGACGTATCTGTAACACAACGTAGTTACTAGCCCTACAGCATCGGTAAATAGCATATAAAGAGATACATAATCTCTATAGCTTTGGTGCATTGCTCAGGGAAGCACCGTATCTATAGCATTGGTGTAGTGTTGATGGAAGTATCATCTCTGTGGCAGCACTTTTACAATGTAGCAGTATCAGTGCAATGTAGCAGCAACGGTACAACGTAGCAGCAACGGTACACTGATACAATGTTCTAGGACGTACCTGCTTCATTATACTGGCGGAAAGTGAACGGAAATGTTGGCTCAATTGTAATGTGTACATCAATGTCAGCTCTGTAACATTAAGTTCAATGTTCAAAGCAGAAACAACTCTATGGCATTGACACAATGTTGAGGAAAGTAGCAGCTATTTGGCATTGATATAATATTGAGAGAAATAACAGCTCTATGGTATGGTACATTGGTACAGAGTTGAGGGAAGGGGCAGCTCTATAGCACTGGTACAGAGTTGAGGGAAGGGGCAGCTCTATAGCATTAGTGCAGTGTTGAGGGAAGGAGCAGCTCCATGACATTGGTGCAGTGTTGAGGGAAGGGGCAGCTCCATGACATTGGTGCAGTGTTGAGGGAAGGGGCAGCTCTATGACATTGGTGCAGTGTTGAGGGAAGGGGCAGCTCTATGACATTGGTGCAGTGTTGAGGGAAAGAGCAACTCTATGACATTGCTGCAGTGTTGAGAGCAAGGGCAGCTCAATAGCATTGGAGCAGTGTTGAAGGAAGGAGAAGCTCTATGACATTGGTGCAGTATTGAGGGAAGGAGCAGCTCTATGACAATGGTGCAGTGTTGAGGGAAGGAGCAGCTCTATGACATTGGTGCAGTGTTGAGGGAAGGGGCAGCTCCATGACATTGGTGCAGTGTTGAGGGAAGGAGCAGCTCCATGACATTGGTGCAGTGTTGAGGGAAGGAGCAGCTCTATGACACTGGTGCAGTGTTGAGGGAAGGAGCAGTTGTATAACACTGGTGCAGTGTTGAGGGAAGGAGCAGCTCCATGACACTGGTGCAGTGTTGAGGGAAGGAGCAGCTCCATGACATTGGTGCAGTGTTGAGGGAAGGGGCAGCTCCATGACATTGGTGCAGTGTTGAGGGAAGGGGCAGCTCTATGACATTGGTGCAATGTTGAGGGAAAGAGCAACTCTATGACATTGCTGCAGTGTTGAGAGCAAGGGCAGCTCAATAGCATTGGAGCAGTGTTGAAGGAAGGAGAAGCTCTATGACATTGGTGCAGTGTTGAGGGAAGGAGCAGTTGTATAACACTGGTGCAGTGTTGAGGGAAGGAGCAGCTCCATGACACTGGTGCAGTGTTGAGGGAAGGAGCAGCTCCATGACATTGGTGCAGTGTTGAGGGAAGGGACAGCTCTATGACACTGGCGCAGTGTTGAGGGAAGGAGCAGCTCTATGACAATGGTGCAGTGTTGAGGGAAGGGGCAGCTCTATGACATTGCTGCAGTGTTGAGGGAAGGAGCAGCTCCATGACATTGGTGCAGTGTTGAGGGAAGGAGCAGCTCTATGACATTGGTGCAGTGTTGAGGGAAGGAGCAGCTCCATGACATTGGTGCAGTGTTGAGGGAAGGAGCAGTTGTATAACACTGGTGCAGTGTTGAGGGAAGGAGCAGCTCCATGACACTGGTGCAGTGTTGAGGGAAGGGGCAGCTCTATGACATTGGTGCAGTGTTGAGGGAAGGGGCAGCTCCATGACACTGGTACAGAGTTGAGGGAAGGAGCAGCTCCAAGACACTGGTGCAGTGTTGAGGGAAGGAGCAGCTCTATGACACTGGCGCATTGTTGAGGGAAGGAGCAGCTCCATGACACTGGTACAGAGTTGAGGGAAGGAGCAGCTCCATGACACTGGTGCAGTGCTGAGGGAAGGAGCAGCTGCTGTAACGTTGAGGAAACGGTGAGCTCTGATGCAATACTGAGAGAATTACAAGCTACGCTCATGACCAGAAACAAGCGATTCTGGCCATTATGTTATATATAACGCAGTTTTCCGACTACCCGTAATCTTTCCATCTGGTATATTAGGAAACTTGTAACATCACTAGACTTAGATTTGAATAATGACCGCTCTACTATACTTTGGCATTTCGCACAATCTCCGCATGGCTAAGGATAATCATCTTGGTTTCCCTCGGTCACCAGAGGGACAAATGTCTCTCGGTCGGTTTTCTCCAGCTGCATTATCGGAACTAACTGAGGTGAAATCTGCCACGGTCTTTAAGTCCTTGTTCGGTTTGGCCATCAAAGTTGGTGAATAAAATCCAATTTACACGGGTGCACAATCTGCGTGTGGTGATTTGTGACATTTGGTATAGCTTTTGCTGCTAAATTCGAGTTGTGTTTTGGAAGAGACAGAGATCACAAATATATCCTACGTAATAACTGGCCGGTCCTACGATATTGTATGACACAGGTTATGTTATAGTTATTAAAACAGAGATAGCATCCGTTGAACAACTTACCGGCCAGTTTACAGTTGGTGAACAAAAAAGTACAGTTGAATCCACACGAAACACCCCTGAACACAAGAAGCATAATATAGTGAACACGTAGACTACGCACTATTACATTGCACATTGCATAAAAATGAAGCCAGCGCCGACAACGAAAGCGAGGTTTTCTCATGTCTTTACAGTGCGTGGTACATAGAAACGGCGTTTCTTTGTCAAAGAATACTACCAGAATTACCAGTAACCATTATGTTTGTGTCTATCGTCTCTGTAATAAACATATTTTTCGCCAGAAGTTGACTGCTTTAAGTCGATATCAAAGCTTTTTAACTTTTATATACATGCATATGTAGATCCATCCTTCTTATAAACCATAAGCAATGATGCGGCCTTGGCAAGAAAAAAGTTAATAAACGAACAGCATGTTGAAAATAATTACCACGTAGTAATAATTTGGTGAAAACCAGTACAATGTTCTGGTAAGAATATACGGGGCTTCACGGGACACACGGTAAAGCCAAAGGGCAGAGGGCACATGAAAATGCCAAAGGGCACAGGGCACACGTTAATAAAAAAGGGCACAGGGTACAGGGCACACGACAATGTAAAGGACCGAGGCCAATGTCAAAGGACATATGGTGCACAATGGTGCACGTTAATAATATGGAGTTAAACAATGTTAAACGCCATAGTCTAATGACACGCCATAGTGCTAAAGGCCAGATCAGTGGCACACGCTAATGCCAAAGGGAAGAGGTCACACGCTAATGCCAAATAACACAGGGCACATGCTATTGTCAAGGGACAGATGGCATACGATAATGCCAAATGTGCACGTTACGGAATTAGGCATACTGTAATGTCACACCTCTGATAACACTTCAACAGGCACATGGCACACGCTAATGCTAAAAAGCAGAGAGCTGATGGGTTACGGTATCTCCGGAGAGCTGATCAGCCAAAGAGGTGATGGCATAATGTAGCGCACATTGACACAACAGGACAGATGGCACATGGTAATTCCGATGACACAGATAAAGATTAAGTTAGAAATCTGTGGCGTGAAGGTTGTTTTTTCTTCCGTCAACGCTGATATAAAGATGGGTACTTCTTTCATCTCCAGGTAATTCAGTAAAACATGTAATTGAACTGTTTCAGAACTTAATAGTCCTTTTATTATTCATTTTTTAAACATAAGTCATTGTTTTCTCGAAAAGAGAATGACAGAACATTTTACATCGGTGGTATCCTCAACTAGGTAATAGTAATAAAACTGTAACAGGAATGTCTCATGATCATTAAAACAAGCTGAATGACAACCTTTCCATAACGTCTTTCATGTAAACCGCTGACTTTGGTTTTCGCTCTCCACAGAGAGTCAAGTGGTCTCTGGTTTCTGCTTTCCATGCCACCACCGCTCTCCGGGGAGATTCAAGTGGTCTCTGGTTTCTGCTTTCCATGCCACCACCGCTCTCCGCAGACAGTCAAGTGGTCTCTGGTTTCTGCTAATACTCTCCACAGATAGTCATGTGGTCCTAAGATTTTGCTTCGCGTGCCGCCCTCAACAGACAGGATCGAAGTTTTTGTCTTCCGCTACCAAGTTCAGCTCTCCGCATACAGTGCTGTGGTCTTCGGCTTCTGTTCTGCTGTACCTCCTTACGTACAGATGAAGCTTGGCTTTGTGTTTCCATGTCATTTTCTCAGCCGCTGCCGTCTTATTTATTGTCAGTTTATTAGAATCTCTGTAAATGTCTGGGGGGGATTTGTTAGGCTTCTGCTTCGTCGTACAGTTCCCGCAGCTTCTCGGCATAGCTTTTGGCCAAAAGAGGTCGTTTGTTCTTGAACGTCGGGGTCAAAAGCCCGTTCTCCACACTAAAGGCTCTGGGCTCCAAGTAGATGTTGCGAACCTGATAAAATTACAAGAAGGTTTACCGAGTTTCTGCAAGATCAACAGACATGAAAATAAATAATTAAAATCACTCGAGTGTTAAGTATCGTAAGTACGTGACCAAGAGGTTACAGTACCCACTGAAGACTTTAAAGCAAATCGACAGACGGGCTATCAAATCCGAATCTGTAGCAGTAGCTAATGGCAAAGACGACAGTGAGCGGTGGAAACATGATAATGGAATCTTGCTTCTGGCTTCCAATCAGTACTTACATATCTGTTCCGATTTATCAGGCCTCCAACTTTTGGCTCACAAATTAAACAGGACACCATATCAAAATTCACTGATTACCCACAAGTGCACGGATTTGGCCTGGTACTTGTTTAGACAACTGTTGTTTTAAGTTTACATGTGTGTCTGGTCTGATTACATCGACATGTGTACTACAGTTTAATTGGCAAACGTTTTATCAATATGATTGAGTACTAATGCTGTGAAGGGGGTTATCAATGTCTCTGTGATAAAGGCAATCGTGGTAACAAAATACACACGTGGTTAATGTGTAACTTATTGTAATGAAGATTGGAGATGGTGATGAAAAACAGTACCTGTTCATACGACAGAAGGCCACCAGAGCATCCTTGTGACAGCATATCTGATAGGATCGTCTCCTTTACAACCTGGGAAACGTTAAACCAATTATAGTGATAAGAGACACTTTCCTGCCCAGACAACCTGAGAGTTCCTGATACATAGCTATATATGTGAAACATAGTTATCCTCTGAGCAATGTTGAAGATTAGCAGGTCTGATATCATGTCAGGTTGTCTTCTATGTGATTAGGATTTGAACTTCCATCATACTAAATTACAATCCAGCTCATATTACATGTCGCTAAAAGTCAAATTTTTCCAGTTAACGCTTAAGTTATCAGTTCCTGCAGATTAGACGCTTTCGTGGCCATGATATACAAGTCATGAGTTGGAAACAGGGACAACAGGTCATTTCCAAACCTTGTTAATTTAACCGTGCAGTAGCCAGAGGGTGGCATGAGGTATACCGTCCAAGCCCCGGGAATAAACTCACAACCTACTGATGCCGTAAGCCTACCTTTTTCAAGCAGAGGTCTTCCAGGCTTGCCTCTATCGCTTGCCGTTCGGCCCAGCTTCCGATCTCCTCCGGATCAGGCACGACGATAGCCACTGGATACGCCTGGACAACAAACAACGGCAGAGTTTAACATGATGACTCCTTCAACAAATCTCACTTTATTCATTGAAGAAGAAATGTCTTCGATATTGCTGTTTTACAAACATTGTCTTCTTACTCAAAATCACAAGATTATAAACCAGCAAACTACATTTGTATAAAGATGTGTACATTAGACATGAACTAGAAGTTTGATGCATTAATTGACGAGGGCTGTCTGATAGAGTAATGCATGAACGCTGTGCACATTATAGGAACTGTACATCAAGCTGTGATCCATGAGGGCTATGTGACCTATTGATGTTAAGGACTGTGCAGTGCAATGGTACATGATGTATTGGAATATCATCGACGAAAACACAGCTAACGCAATATAGTCCGTGGGCTCTGCTAATGCAATTGCGACATTTCGGGCACAGTTTGCGATTGCGACATCAAAGGGGAGGGCTGCTGTTACCAGAGTCATATATACACAAGGATGTCATAATATGTCATGAAATCTTGTTATTGAGAGCTTATTTAGAGACCGAGTATAATATGTTTTCATCAATTCTAAGCTCATGGTCATTGCCTTGCTGTACCACGATAGTGTTACCACGTGTCCTTTGACCGTCTTTGCTAAAATAAACGTGCCTTCCAGTAAATGGAGTAGGCAGCATGAAGACCAGAACTGACATCCGTTCCAGACATGAAATGGGGTTTCCGAAAACAGGCAGTAACAGTAAATATATGTTGATTATTTATTCAGATTACAGCAGCAGAGAGAACATGTTATTAGCTCTCCTATCGTGTCGCAATATCATGATTATGTAACATGAGATGGATTGTACAATCGAGCTCTTCCATAATGTTGCAATTACGACATTACTCTGCCTTCGAATGCCTGAAGCGACATTAGAGGAGTGTACACCACGTGAATCCCGCCCTATCAAGAAAACTGTGTCTCAGTACAACTGTCATAAAAGTTTATTGGACACTGGATTCATAATGAATGTAGCTGGACACTCTGCATGCACACATGCTTTATGAAACGGGGTTGTGTTTCAGTTCTCTTTAATGGGGAAATTCATGCATTCAGTGTAAAGGGTCAACGAGACATGTCAATGGCAACTGCAAAATCTAGGTACCTAGGTACAGCGATAATAGCAATGAATTATCAGAAAATTGTTTCACATCCGATGTTATCCCAGGTTTTGTTACTTCGTGTTCAGATTTTGGACCGCTCATGAACGAGGTTAACATTCAATGGTCTACATCTCCAATGAATGCCTTCTTACATGACCATTGGGGTCGGCAGACGATGCTTTATGGTTGTGCTGTTATCGCTGGGTGCTGAAGCCATGTGGCCTTCATCTAGTTACTGGCGAACCGTCGGTTAATACAGGTGGCAACCATGTGAACCTTTTTAGGTAGCAAATTTGATAGTTCGTTTTAATTTTAATGTTGTTTATTTATTTATTTATTTTTCCATTCATTTGATTGGTGCTTTACGCCATACTCACGAACATTACGCCTATATGAGTACATTGGCGACGAGCATTATGGTGGCAGGAGCATCTGCACGTTGTTGTTATTCTTCTACTGTTTATTTTAGTTTGACCATTCGGAAAATGACACGCTAACGAGATGGTGTATCAGAGTTTTAGTTATAGTATTTCAGACTTGGGTAACCACTGGTCTCACTGAACTTCTGCAGCAGGTGACGGAGTCCATCATGTTAATCCACCATATAAAACTTGCTCTTCGGGTGAGCGGGAAGCTAGACCTCGGTATTTAGACATGTATTGGCTATATTAGTCAGAGTAGGTTGAGTTTAGGTTAACCTTCAAAACGTGCTGTTTTTTGACGTTGATAATTGTTGTATCGATATTGGTTCACAGAGAATTGTGGTGCAAGTTCAGATTGTTGAGACCGGCCCCGATAGCACAGTTGGTAGAGCGTCCGCTTCGGGGGCGGTATATCCGGGATCACTGGTTGACCCGTATTCGTATAATGGCTCGGGTGAGGCGCCTTACTTGCCTTCGGTATGTCGTCTTAGTGAAGCAGCACTAGCTAAAAAGAGCGGTGGGAATCCGTCCTGCAACAAGGAGGCACATTAGACTCTAGACTCCTCCGTGGTCATATGACTCAAATATTGTTAAATACGACGTTAAACCCCAAGCACTTGCCCACTCACTCAGATAGCTGAGCATCGTGTCAACCAGGTATATATGGTTATTTGTGATTCGTCCCTGTTTTCCGCCGTAATACGATTGAAATCATTTTTTATTTACAGATGGAGTGGGTCTCAGAAAGTAAAGAGAATCCTTACACCTAATGAGGTATTAAAACTGATACCACTGTCGACGCAATGCTGCAGTTGATCACCAGGCGGCAGTTCATAAAGACCACGCGACACCATTAGCCGAAGGCTATGAATAATTGTCAAAATACCACTGCCATACGATCAATACTCAAGACGGTTATCAGCCTGTACATTTTCCATAATATTGCTGACTATAACGCCATCTTGCTTTACATCTGTTTACATGTGTTTCTCAGATATAGTGGGAAGGTAATCATAAGACATCATACTGAATTCAGGTCGATATTTGTAATTGTTTGGAGTCAGTGTATTGTCACCAGTAAGACTGTTCAATTTCTTATGTTATCCATCTCAGATTCACTAACAAATGGTCACGGCGCTCTAGCGACGAAAGACTCCACCATCAACATATCACTCGGTGTTGTTCAGTCTTGCTTTAAAGTAGAAGAAAACATCAAAATGATGCCAAAATCAGATGAGAGAGCGTCAAAACTTATTTGCAAATATCTTTAATATTTTTTGGGATTTTATTTTCAAGAGAAAACGGTATTTGAAAATACTTTTGTATGGTGGGTATTTGGGTACAAATTTTGGTATTTATCGTTGTTGCATAATAATGTTCTAAATTTGTTCATATCGAAACACATGCATTTAACCTAATTTATGATACTATTTATGAACATGTTAAAAGTATAAACCGTACGTGGGAAGGTCTGCCAGCAACCTGCGGATGGTCGTGGGTTTCCCCCGGGCTCTGCCTGGTTTCAACCAACCATAATGCTGGCCGCCGTCGTATAAGTGAAATATTCTTGAGTAAGGCGTAAAACACCAATGAAATAAATAAATAAAAGTATAGATAAGTATAGTAAAAATATTTATTAAACCTGTGTTACATCCTCATTTATGACATTATTAAACAAAGACTATGAATACCAATAGGTGGTCCGAAATACCCACCATACAAAAATTATTTTCAAAGTGTTTTATTCTCCTTACTGAAGACCACACTTTGGAATAACTTTTCGCACTCTTTTATCCGCACTTTATGTCATTTTTATGTTTTCTTCACCTTTAAAATCCCAAGTGACGTTACTGTTCATTTCATATGCGTCTGCGGGTTGAAAATGGTCGGAATATAAAGAAAACACTAAAAACATATTTCATACATACAAACTGTGTCATCTACGCCACATAATATGTGAGCAACGCAGTCCTATTTTCGCAAGAAAACTAAGGGCCTGAGAAAAAAAAAACAGACAATAAAATTGGCATTTTGTTTTTCTGACGCCGCGAGGCCAAATATTTGTTTGATTTCATTATTAAGATTAAAACAACATTGCTGTACACGGACGTTCATTTTCAATTTTAAATTAGCTTCTTAGATTTCATATGGAAATAGGTGAAAGTCCCGACGCCAAAAGACCATGTAGTTAATTTCACAGACGTTGTGGGGTTTGATGTAATAGTGTATGGCTTTGAGCAATACGCGTCCAAAATTACGCAGCCAAAAAAAATAGACTTAACTTTTTCCTTCCAGCAATGCAAATAATAGAATCAGTAAAAAGACACCTTAAATTTAATTTATACATTATATATAAATAGACGAAAGCTAGGAGTGTATGTCCTGTACCAGTTGGAATCGACATAAATGCACCAAGGTACATATTCTCTAGTAAGTTACAAGCGTAAAGAAACCACATCGATTACGGTTCAAGCCAGTTTTTATGTTTTTATGTAAGTATCTCAGACTTTCTTTTCCCGCATGTGGAACATCTGGCGAAACCGGTATATATGTGATGTAGTTTTTCTCCCGTAAAAAGCAGATTTTATTAAACATCCATGTAGAACTTTGACATATGTGATACACATATGTACATGTCGTCTGAGCTTTGGTCACAAATTTCAAAATAATTCTACCAACAATATGGTGGAAGGAAATGGGTAAAGCCTGGGGAAAATCCACAATCATCCGCATGTTGCTAGCAGACTTTCCCAAGTATGGCCGGAGAGAAAGTCAGTATATTCGAAATCAGAGTACGCCATACAACTCACCGCCTAAACAGTGAGTCATGCTTGTACTGAGATCAGGCCTTAGCTCTCCGATCTTTACCACATGTTAAACGGGAAGTCATGAGAAAGTAGTATTGTTCCATTAACTAGCTGAATCACAAGCTAAATGCTGACACAGCTGAAATACTGCTGAAGTCTATTTAAGCCATGGTGACCTACAGCGGAATCACAAACTAAATCTAGACACAGTTGCAGTACTTCTGAAGTGAGGTGAAGCCATAATGAATCACAGCGGAATCACAAGCTAAATGTTGACACAATTGCAATACTTCTGAAGTGAATGAGTGAGTGAATATTTGGGGTTTAACGTCGTACTTAACGTTGTATGACGACGAAGGAGTCTTTAGAATGTATGCAATGTGCCTTCTTGTTGCAGGAGGGATTTCCACGGCTCTTTTATCTAGTGCTGCTTCACTGAGATGACATACCGAAGGCAAGTAAGGCGCCCCGCCCGAGCCAGTATACTGATACCAGTCGTTGAATTATCCCTTTCATGCTGAATGCCAAGCGACGAAGTTACAACTTCTTATTTTTTAAGGTGTGACCCGACCCAAGATTGAGCCTGGATCTACCGCCTTAAGAAATGGGGTTAAGCCATAATGAGTCCCAGCACAGTGGCTGTACTGCTTACGTATATTTAAGCCATAAAAATGCACAGCAGAATCATAAGGTGAATGTCGACACAGTTGCAATACTTGTGAAGTGGGGTTAAGCCATAATGAATCACAGCGAAATCACAAGCTAAATGTTGACACAATTGCAGTACCGCCAAAGCAAGGTTAAGCCATTATGATTCACAACAGAATCACAAACTGAATGTTGACACAGTTGCAATACTTCTGAAGGGGGATTAAGCCATAATGATTCACAGCGAAATCATAAGCTAAATGTTGACACAATTGCAGTACCGCCAAAGCAAGGTTAAGCCATTATGATTCACAACAGAATCACAAACTGAATGTTGACACAGTTGCAATACTTCTGAAGGGGGATTAAGCCATAATGATTCACAGCGAAATCATAAGCTAAATGTTGACACAGTTGTAGTACTGTTGAAGTGGGGTTAAGCCATAATGATTCACAACAGATTCGCAAGCTGAATGTTGACACAGTTGCAGTACCGCCGAAGCAAGGCTAAGCCATAATGATTCACAACAGAATTGCAAGCTAAATGTTGACACAGTTGCAGTACCGCCGAAGCAAGGCTAAGCCATAATGATTCACAACAGAATTGCAAGCTAAATGTTGACACAGTTGCAGTGCCGCTGAAGTTAGGTTAAGCCATAATGATTCACAAAAGAATCGCAAGCTGAATGTGGACACAGTTGCTATACCGCCGAAGTGAGGTTAAATATAAGCGTCAAGTCCGACATTCCTGAAATTATACAAATAAGAAATAAAGCCGGTAACACACAAGAGAGAAGCGGTCATCAGTTTTCAATGATGCCGGGCAGACAATGAATATTCCAGGCATGAATTCCATATCAAAGTTCAAATTCGTAGTCCGTGAATGAGTTCCATGTCAAATAACAGCTAAACAAGTATCTCAGTCGCGCTTTCATTGCAACTGTTCATAAAGGCACCATGCTGATGTAATTAGCATGGCTACCTTTACGGCCCCTAGCCCCAGGTTAAGCGGTATTAGATACAGTTTGAAAATGACGAGCGTTACACACCATAACCGATCAGATTATGATTCAAAAGTAACGGACGATTACGTCTTTCCCGTTAATATGTAAAGATCTCATGCTACAAGAGGCGCCATCTATGATGTTACACATGACATACAAGATAGACGGTTACACTGGGCAACCAGCGCCATCTATGTTGTTAAATACCATATGCGTGATAGATATGTGCATAGGGATAACAGCGCCGTCTATGTGGTTGATCACAATGCAGATAGCCAGAGATTCTGAACGCTCTGTCCATACCTGCCAACGAGAGTGTTATATTCATTGTAAAATTTGAGAAACTTAGAATGAAGGCGTTTGATGGAGTATCCTTGACAAACTAGTTTTTGAACTAGCAACTTGTGACGCAGATTAAAGTCATCACAATTAACTACAAGGCGAGATATGTATACGCCATATGCAGGACCCTTTGGTATATTGCTGTCTAAATAAGGATAATTTACAATATCAAAAATGAAATTATCCCTTTTGTCGTAAAGGCAGCGTGAAAGGAGACCTTGTCCGTCTTTGTACAGATATAGATCCAAATAAGATGTATCATCAGGGCTATCTGTTGTCTCCTTTAAATCCAATGAAGACGGATAGATTTCCTTCACCGCTTCAGCAATATGGGGACTATTTAACGCCAGTAGATCATCAGTATACCGCTTGGTAAATGAAAAGGATCGAGCTTTAAAGATATTACTTTTAAGTAATTTCTGCATATGATTCACAACAGAATCACAAAATGAATGTTGAATGTGGACACAGGTGCATGCACGCCGAAGTGAGGTTGAGCCAAAATGATTCACAACAGAATCACAAACTGAATGTTGACACAGTTGCAGTACTTCTGAAGTGGGGTTAATCCACAATGACTTACAGCGAAATCACAAGATGAATGTAGTACCGCCGAAGTAAGGTTAGGCCATAATGATTTACAGCAGAATTGCAAGCTGAATGTTGACACAGTCGCAGTACTAACTAAGTGAGGTTAAGCCATAATTATTCACACCAGAATCACAAGCTGCATGTTGACACAGTTGCAATACTTCTGAAGTGAGGTTAATCCACAATGACTTACAGCGAAATCACAAGCTGAATGTAGTGCCGCCGAAGTGAGGTTAAGCCATAATAATTCACAACAGAATCACAAACTGAATGTTGACAAAGTTGCAGTACCGCCGAAGCGTGATTAAGCCAGAATGATTCACAGCGAAATCACAAGCAGAATGTTGACACAGTTGCAGTACTGCCTATGTGAGGTTAAGCCATAATGAATTGCAGCAGAATTATAAGCTGAATGTTGATACAGTGGCAATACTTCTGAAGTGAGGTTAAGCCATGCTGACTAACATCGGAATCACACAGTTGGTGGGAAGGCCTGACAGCAACCTGCGGATGGTTGTGGGTTTCCCCGGGCTCTGCCCGGTTTTCTCCCACCATAATGCTGGCCGCCAGTGAAATATTCTTGAGTACGGCGTAAAACACGAATCAAATAAATAAATAAACAAATAAACTGACACAGTTGCAGTACTACCTAAGTGGGATTAAGCCATAATGACTCACAGCAGAATCGTAAGATAAATGTTGACACAGTTGCAGTACCGCCGAAGCGACGATAAACTATAATGATTTACAGCGGAATCACAATCTGAATACACAGATAGCAATACTTCTAAAGTGGGGTTAAACCATAATGACTAACAGCGGAATCATAAGCTAAATGTTCACGCAATTGCAGTACCGCCCAAGAGAGGTTAAGCCATAATGATTCACAACGGAATTGTAAGCTGAATGTTGATAGAGTTGCAATACTGTCTAACTGGGGTTAACCAATAATGATTCACGGCAGAATCGCAAGCTGAATGTTGACACAGTTGCAGTACCGTCGAAGTGAGGTTAAGCCATAATGACTAACAGCAGCATCACAAGCTGCGTGTTGACACAGCAGCAATACTACTGGAGTATATTTAAGCCATAATAATTCACAGCAAAATCACAAGCTGAATGTTGACACAATTGCAATACTACCTAAGTTGGGTTAAGCCATAATCATTAACAGCAGAATCACAAGCTGAATGTTGACAGAGTTGCAGTACCACCTAACTGGAGTTAAGTCATAATGACTCACAGCGGAATCACAAGCTGAATGTTGACAGAGTTGCAGTACCACCTAACTGGAGTTAAGTCATAATGACTCACAGCAGAATCACAAGCTGAATGTTGACTGAGTTGCAGTACCACCTAACTGGAGTTAAGTCATAATGATTTACAGCGGAATCACAAGCTGAATGTTGACAGAGTTGCAGTACCACTTAACTGGAGTTAAGTCATAATGACTCACAGCGGAATCACAAGCTGAATGTTGACTGAGTTGCAGTACCACCTAACTGGAGTTAAGTCTTAATGACTCACAGCGGAATCACAAGCTGAATGTTGACAGAGTTGCAGTACCACCTAACTGGAGTTAAGTTATAATGAATCACAGCGGAATCACAAGCTGAATGTTGACACGGTTGCAGCTGACGAAATGAGTTAAGCCATTATGATTTATTAGCTGTATGAGGAGTTGAAAAAAGGAACGGTTCGAGGTAGAAACGGTTAATCTTCATCATTTTGGAAGGGATTACAGTTGCAAATTGCCAGTAAAGGTAAAATTTTACAGTGTACATTACACACAGCGCATTACTTTCTTCTATTTTATGACTTCAATGTCCCCAGTTCTTGGTACTCACCAAATTCCAAGTAATAAAGGTAGCTTGTACGACTATACCGATATACAAGTACAGAATCGGTAATCGACTAGTGCAGTGGTTGTCTTTCATCTGGAATATATCTCAAAATCTGTCAGTGTTTCTCTCGCTGACCACGTACCCATAACTAATGAATCTCGACTTGATCTGTTTTACCTAATGAAATCCCAAATCCTCTTTGCTACGGTTTAAGAACGGTGTATAATAAATACCTTCAGACTGTTTCCGTGGACGTAGATTTGCCCCACGAAAGGACATCTGGTGTACACGCTTTCAATTCGCTCGGGGGAGATGTACTCACCCTGAAAATAGATATTCTACATTCAAGCGAACAATGAGCGATTAGCAGCGGGCCATTCCAGCCCTAGCAGTATAGTCGGTGGTTAATGCATAAAAACAAAATATTCATAATGCCTAGAAAAATCATTGCCAGTATTGAATGTCACAAGATTTTCCCATCACAGAGGGTAAAGCTGTTGGGCAGCAGGAACGACGTCTACCGTAAGGCGTCCTGTGCCTTGTTCAGAGATACCCCACAGAGCACGGGATAATCAGAGCGATAATCAGGTCACAGGCTGAAGTGAATTAGCTAGATACAATCACCTCTTAGTGTTCACAGAAAGCAGTTCTGTGTCCTTAAATGACAATTGGAGGAAATCACCACACATGCAGCCACGGTGGTGTAGTGGGTAGCGTGTCAGTCCGGAATCCATACCTGAGGCTTTAACAGGAATGGACCAATAACTGGTCGGCCTGGTGTCAGTATAATCAGATTGGGTGGACATAGCGTCCGTCCGGGATTCAATTCGGAGTAGCCTACTGGTCCGGTTTCACAGCGCCGATAGGGCGTGTCTGGTGTCTTCGGCATGAGGCAGCACTATAAAGATGTCCGCATTAGTTCTCGTCTGCTACAAAGGGACAGCGTCGTGATATAACCGAAATAATGTTGACACTGACGTGAAATCCCAAACAAACAAAGAAAAGGCTACAGTCGACAGAGACAACAACAAAGTACATAATTATAATGTTCCTGGTACACTACGTAATGCAATACTATGGTCACCGAGGGACTATGTTGCCGTGTACAAAGCCACCTAAGCTAATCTTACCTTGCACAAGATCACGAAAATTCAGAACACTATACCTGTGATAATTTCATGATATGCTTTTTTCTGTCGATGATTTTTAGTGCACCGTTCTGAAAAATGTAAAAAAGTGGAAGAGTACTTTTGTTAAATTACACTCTGGAGCCACTAATTTTGCTACAGTACACTCTGAAGCCACTACTTTTGTTACAGCATACTCTGAAGCCACTATTATTGCTACAGTATACCCTGAAGCCATTACTATTGATACAGTATACCCTGAAGCCAGTACCCCCACTATTTCTCTATCAGAACGCGATATGTTATGCTCTTGTTACAGTATAATCTGAAGCCGCTTTTGTTGTTAAAGTACACTCTGAATCCACTACTTTTGTTACAGTATACTCTGAAATCACTACTATTTTACAGTATACTATGAAGCCACTATTATTGCTACAGTATATTCTGAAGCCACTACTATTGTTACGGTATAATCTGAAGCCACTACACTTGCTACAGTATATTCTGAAGCCACTATCCCCACTATTTCTCTATCAGAACGCGATATGTTATGCTCTTGTTACAGTATAATCTGAAGCCACTTTTGTTGTTAAAGTACACTCTGAATCCACTACTTTTGTTACAGTATACTCTGAAATCACTACTATTTTACAGTATACTATGAAGCCACTATTATTGCTACAGTATATTCTGAAGCCACTACTATTGTTACGGTATAATCTGAAGCCACTACACTTGCTACAGTATATTCTGAAGCCACTATCCCCACTATTTATTTATCAGAACGCGGTATGCTTATGCTTTTGTTGGAATATGCTCTGAAGCCACTACTCTTGTTACAGTTTAGGCTACTCTGAAGCGACAATCCCCACTATTTCTCTATCAGAACACGATATACTTATGCTTTTGTTACAGTATACTCCGAAGCCACTATCTCTACTCCTTTATTCATCGGAACGTGGTATGCTTTTGTTTTGTTACAGTATCCCTGAAGCCACTGTCCCTACTTTTTTTATCAGAATGCGATATTCTATGCTTTGTTACAGTACACCCCTTAAGTCAAAAATCACCACAGTAATTTACAAACCGGCATGTGGGGTTAGGACTTTGTTATCCGCTGCACCCCCAATGGCAAATTAGGTCGGACTAGATCTCTTCTATCGCGACAATACACTCTCAAGCTCGTATGGAGCTCTTGAAATCCATTGCTATGATACACTCAGAATCCTTCACGGTTACTGTAATTCATAAGATCGGGATAATTCACACGGATATACAGTAATTTACCATACTGGAGATAAAGGTTTATTCTTCTGTTATCGTCACACACAACATATTGACGTAATTACCAACCACTACAGCTATTCATCACACACCGACAGGTTTGTGTTTTTTCTTTTTCGCACGCACTGCGCTTTCATGCCGTTGCCACTGCAGTATTATAGGTTTATACTTTTGCTACCAGCGCCTCCTTCAGCCATTAATCCTACAGTAATTTATTGGATATAGTAAGTTGTTGGTATGGTCAGCTGGAAGCCGATGTGTATGTGCCCTGTGATTTTAGATTCTGTTATTGTCTGACAAAAAGAATCCTCTCATGTAAATCAGTATCCCACTAGCCTCTCGCCATTGGCCGATGTCTCCAGTCAGTAACCATCCCTCCTCGTCAAACACTTCGGCGGTTTTCTCCGGGGATTTGTAGTACCCCGAAAACACATCGGGGCCTTTTACGCATATCTGTCGATAAAAAAAAAAATCATTACCAAAATTAAGACTATAGATAAAAATTTTGGACGATTTCTTTGGTTGGCATGGTGGCTCTCAATTAGTTTTAATACAACGTGCAGTATATCCTGCCTCCTGACATCATGGCGATCATGTAGTTTTGTTACAGCTAATAAGGGCTCCCAATCTGCGAACCTGGCGTTATTCTGACCGAAATTTCCGCTTGTGACGTGTAATATATATACCTCTCCTTTCTTCTCGCTGACAAAGTAGCCCATGTCCGGAACGTCTGTCAGTTTCACATAATGACACGGTGTCGGCCCGCCGATATAATCTGAGGCAATACAATGAGAACTGATCGTCAAACCTTTCGTTTTATATTAAAGGTTCATTGAAAGAACATTGTCTGATGAAAATTGAAACTAGCAGAATCGCATATATATTGTTTTTGGCAAAATGGGCTAAAGTTTTATGCCTTAAATGAGTTTGTAATGGATTTATTTCGGTCAAAATGCGATTTTCTGTAGGGACCACTTCCATTAGAATACGTGTGATTTCACTGGTTGTTTGGTCAGTTTGAAAACATGAAGTAACTTACATTTATAAACTGAAACTTAACTATGAAGTAAAAGTGTTAGGTTTATCATCCTAATTTAAACTTATATGTATTCTGTTTCACATCAATGGCTCTTTAAGCAACAAATGGCACTGATGAACAGACATGTTCAGAGTTTTGTCACTGTCACTTCAATAGACTGAAGAATGAACGGAAGATGTCTACAGTCATTAAAATTATAACACTTCATGTGCATTTGGAGAATTGTATCTACAAGAAGACCACACCTGCAGGGCTACACAGAAAATCACATCTACAGGGTTATAAAGAATTCCACATTTACAAGGATAGACAGACCACGCCTACAAGATCATACAGAAGATCACATCTACAGGGTTATACAGAAGATCACATCTACAGGGTTATACAGAAGATCACATCTACAGGGCTATACAGAAGATAACATCTACAGGGCTATACAGAAGATCACATCTACAGGGTTATACAAAAGATCACATCTACAGGGTTATACAGAAGATCACATCTACAGGCTTATACAGAAGATCACATCTACAGGGTTATACAGAAGATCACATCTACAGGGTTATACAGAAGATTATATCAACAGAGCTATACAGAAGACCACGCATACAGGGTTATAAAGAAGACACTACCTACAGGGTTATAGAGAAGACCACGCCTACAGATCTATACCGAAGTTCACATCTAGAGGGTTATACAGAAGATCACATCTACGGGTTATATAGAAGACGACGCCTACAAGACCATACAGAACATCATATCAACAGGGCAATACAAAAGACCACGCCTACAGGGCTATAAAGAAGACCACGCCTACAGGGCTATACAGAAGACCACACCTACAGGGTTATACAGAAGGCCACGCCTACAGGGCTATACTTAAGACCACATTTTCAGGGTTTTAAAGAAGATCACATCTACAGAGTTATACAGAAGATCACATCTACAGGGTCATACAGAAGATAACATCTACAGGGCTATACAGAAGATCACATCTACAGGGCTATACAGAAGTTAACATCTACAGGGCTATACAGAAGATAACATCTACAGGGCTATACAGAAGATCACATCTACAGGGTTATACAAAAGATCACATCTACAGGGTTATACAGAAGATCACATCTACAGGGCTATACAGAAGATAACATCTACAGGGCTATACAGAAGATCACACCTACAGGGTTATACAGAAGACCACGCCTACAGGGCTATACTTTACAGGGTAATGAAGAAGATCACATCTACAGGGTTATACAGAAGATCACATCTACAGGGTCACACAGAAGATAACATCTACAGGGCTATACAGAAGATCACATCTACAGGGCTATACAGAAGATAACATCTACAGGGTTATACAGAAGATCACATCTACAGGGCTATACAGAAGATCACACCTACAGGGTTATACAGAAGACCACGCCTACAGGGCTATACGTTACAGGGTTATACAGAAGATCACACCTACAGGGTTATACAGAAGATAACATCTACAGGACTATACAGAAGATCACATCTACAGGGTTATACAGAAGATAACATCTACAGGGCTATACACTAGATCACATCTACAGGGCTATACAGAAGATCACATCTACAGGGTTATACAGAAGACAACATCTACAGGGTTAAACACATCACATCAACTGGGTTATACAGAAGACCACGCCTACAAGATCATACAGAAGACCACGCCTACAAGATCATACAGATGACCACGCCTACAAGACAATGCAGAGGACCACGCCTACAAGGCCATACAGAAGACCACGCCTATAAGACCATACAGAAGACCACGCCTACAAGACCATACAGAACATCACAGCTTCAGTGCTATACAGAAGATTACGCCTACAGAGATATACAGAAGAATGCTTCAACAGAGATATACAAAAGATCACTTCTACAGAGCTCAAATGTATAAGATCACTCCTACAGGGCTATGAGGAAGATCACAGATACCAGAATGCTTGTGTGACAATAAGATACTCCGCCAGGAAGGCTCCCCCGATTAAGAACAGGAACCTGTGCTTACCAGTGTCACAGTCGTCGGGAATGTGAAGAGCGATAGGTGCCGTGGTTTCTGTCTGACCGTAGCCCTCCAGGACCTAACACCAGAGAACAGAGAGATGGTAAGGGCGTAATACTACAGAACACAGAGATGGTGAGAACATAACACCACAGAACATTGAGATGGTAAGGACGTAATACTACAGAACACTGAGATGGTGAGGGCATAATACCACAGAGCATTGAGATCGTAAGGACTAATACCACAGAACATTGAGAACATTGGTAAGGACGTAATACTACAGAACATCGAGATGGTAAGGACGTAATACTACAAAACATAGAGATGGTAAGGACATAATACTACAGAACATAGAGATGGTAAGGACGTAATACTACAGAACACAGAGATAGTGAGGACATAATGCCACAGAACACTGAGATGGTAAGGACATAATACTACAGAACACAGAGATAGTGAGGACATAATACCACAGAACACTGAGATGGTAAGGACATAATACCACAAAACATTGAGATGGTAAGGACATAATACTAGAGGAAAATAGAGATGGTAAGGACATAATACCACAAAACATTGAGATGGTAAGGACATAATACTACAGAACACTGAGATGGTAAGGACATAATACCACAGAACATTGAGATGGTAAGCACATAATACTACAGAACATAGAGATGGTAAGGACATAATACCACAGAACATTGAGATGGTAAGGACATAATACCACAGAACACTGAGATGGTAAGGACATAATACTACAGAACTCAAAGATAGTGAGGACATAATGCCACAGAACACTGAGATGGTAAGGACATAATACCACAGAACATTGAGATGGTAAGGACATAATACTGCAGAACATAGAGATGGTAAGGACGTAATACTACAGAACATAGAGATGGTAAGGACATAATACTACAGAACACAGAGATAGTGAGGACATAATACTACAAAACATTGAGATGGTAAGGTCATAATACTACAGAACATAGAGATGGTAAGGACATAATACCACAGAACACTGAGATGGTAAGGACGTAGTACTACAGAACACAGAAATAGTGAGGACATAATACTACAGAACATTGAGATGGTAAGGACATAATACTACAGAACACAGAGATAGTGAGGACATAATACTACAGAACATTGAGATGGTGTGGACGTAATACTACAGAACACAGAGATAGTGAGGACATAATACTACAGAACATTGAGATGGTGTGGACGTAATACTACAGAACATAGAGATGGTAAGGACATAATACTACAGAACATAGAGATGGTAAGGACATAATACTACAGAACACAGAGATAGTGAGGACATAATACTACAAAACATTGAGATGGTAAGATCATAATACTACAGAACACAGATATGGTAAGGACATAATACTACAGAACATAGAGACGGTAAGGACGTAATACTACAGAACATAGAGATGGTAAGGACATAATACTACAGAACTCAAAGATAGTGAGGACATAATGCCACAGAACATTGAGATGGTAAGGACATAATACCACAGAACATTGAGATGGTAAGGACATAATACTACAGAACATAGAGATGGTAAGGGCGTAATACTACAGAACACAGAGATAGTGAGGACATAATACCACAGAACACTGAGATGGTAAGGACATAATACTACAGAACATTGAGATGGTAAGGACATAATACCACAGAACATTGAGATGGTAAGGACATAATACCACAGAACACAGAGATAGTGAGGACATAATACCACAGAGCATTGAGATGGTAAGGACATAATACCACAGAACATAGAGATGGTAAGGACGTAATACTACAGAACACAGAGATAGTGAGGACATAATACTACAGAACATTGAGATGGTGTGGACGTAATACTACAGAACACGGAGATAGTGAGGACATAATACTACAGAACATTGAGATGGTAAGGACATAATACTACAGAACACAGAGATAGTGAGGACATAATACCACAGAACATTGAGATGGTGTGGACGTAATATTACAGAACACAGAGATAGTGAGGACATAATACTACAGAACATTGAGACGGTAAGGACATAATACTACAGAACATAGAGATGGTAAGGACATAATACTACAGAACATTGAGATGGTAAGGACATAATACCACAGAACATAGAGATGGTAAGGACATAATACTACAGAACAATGAGATGGTAAGGACATAATACTACAGAACACAGAGATAGTGAGGACATAATACTACAAAACATTGAGATGGTAAGGTCATAATACTACAGAACATTGAGATGGTAAGGACATAATACCACAGAACACTGAGATGGTAAGGACATAATACCACAGAACATTGAGATGGTAAGGACATAATACTACAGAACATTGAGATGGTAAGGACATAATACCACAGAACATAGAGATGGTGTGGACGTAATACCACAGGAATGGTAAGTCCGGCCGAAAAATGAAAGAGTACACTCAAAAAGTAAGTAGCCGTCAGTTGAAAAGCCAAAACTGCATTTAAATATTCTGTATTTATTTAGAGGTTTTGACTAAAAAAATAACAACATCAAACACGTGATACTTAAGGTGATCCAAAATGACGACATCAGCATATACAAACTGGACTGACGACAGTGTGATAGTTGGATAAATGGTCACAACTAACAAGTGAAACCTACGGTCAGCTCACATCACTTGGGTTTTATTTTAAGTGTTGATGTAAATGCTTGAAAAGTAGCAGCCTACATGCCTCCCATCACCATGACTTAAGCACAACTAGGTAAAAAATGTGAAGCCCACCATATTATTCAAATATTAGATTTTATTGATACATGGAACGAGCGGTAATGAGCAGTCGAAGTATTCTGTGTACTAATGAATAAACGGTGATTTGTAAATTTATTTGATTGTGGTTTGCACCATACTCAAGAGTAGGCGGTTACTCCCGTGGTAGCACTTAGTGATAACCAATAGACAGTACGTCCTGTGGTAGCGCTTAGTAAGCAATAAAAAATTACTCCTGTGGTAGCAAGTAGTGGTAATGGACTGACAGTAAGCCCTTTTGCAACACGCAGTGGTAACCAGTAGACGGTTACTTATGTGCTGACAAATTGTGGTAACCAATAAACTATTACTCCTGTGGTAACACGTAGTGGTAATTAATAGACTGTAAGTCCTGTGATAATATACAGCGGTAACGTTTGCCAATGAAAATGATTTGTTGAAGAACTTGGCACGTTCCGTTTAGTGCCATAAATTGAAGAGAATTCTGTACAATATCGTTATGATATTCAAAATAATGGAATTCAAAGGTACATATCTGTGGTATTTCACTGTCACAGAGTTGTCACAGAATATGGCTAAACGCCTAGTATACACACACCAAACAGAACTATGCTTTGTACACTTGTGTACAAAGGCCTATCTGGTCATCACAATTAATCACGCGTAAAGTATTATGTGAGTTAGATGTAAGTAGAACATACCTGGCATCCGAAAACACATCTCAAAAAGTTTAGCACTAGGGGGGAAATTGGCGCCGAACCTGTGATTATGCACTTGAGGCGACCTCCTAAAATCGACTGCACCTTTCCGAAGACAAGTCGGTCCCACAAGCTATCATTCCGCACAATGTGCCTGGGGAATAAAATACAATATTGACGTTACAAGTAACGTTGTCCTGAACCAATATGTTCGCACAGGCAAACACAAAGATAAGTTACACTGGAGAACATGTTATACGGTTACAGACAAGGTGATTTAAGCAAAAGATGTTATGCAGTTACAGACAAGGTCATCTTGCCAGATATGTTATCCTTTTATAGACAGGGCTATGTAGGCACACATGTCATACAGTTACAGACAGAATGGCGTTGACAGACATGTTATCCGGTTACAGAGAGAGTGATATTGCCAGACATGTTATCCGGTTGCAGACAGGGGGATGTTGGCAGACATGTTATCTGATTACAGGCAGGGTGAAATCGGCAGACATGCTTTCAGGTTACAGAGAGAGTGGTGTTGACAGACATGTTATCCGGTTGCAGACAATGTGTTATCGGCAGACATGTTATCCGGTTACAGAGAGAGTGATGTTGGGAGACTTGTTATCCGGTTACAGACATTTTGGCAAATATGTTATCTGGTTACAGACAGGGTGATATCGACGGACATGATGTCAGGTCATGGAGACAGTGGATGTTGACAGACATGTTATCCGGTTACAGACAGTCATTTTGGCAGATATGTCATCTGGTTACAGACAGGGTGATATCGGCAGACATGTTGTACGGTTATACACACGGCGATGTTGGCAGATGTGTTAACCGGTTGCAGACAGGGTGATGTTGGCACACGCTTTTTACGGTTACAGGAAGGGTGATGTTGGTAGACAGTGTTATAGGGTTATAGACAAGGTCATGTTACAGACATGTTATCCAATTACAGACAGGGTGATGTTGGTAGATATGTTATCCGGTTACAGACAAGGTGATGTTGGCAGACTTTGTAATGAGATCTGTCTATGTGCAATACAAGGGAAATAACTCTGAGGACTGTATTGTTTTTGTTAATATTACGACACTTGTACGTCTGCTTTCCGGTAATAAATTACTCCATGTTTTGCCTCTAAACTAATCGTGTCCTTACGTGGCGACAGCGGTTAAAATTTGCAACTTAGTTGCAAACTCTGTTAGAAACAGTTGCGCCCTTCACTTCATAGTGGTGAACGGTTTATTGAGGACTGTTCGGCTTAGTGGTAACGGTGATTCCTTGAAACCACCGGATCCGCTGAATCTTTCCAGTGGTAGCGTCAGCGAAAATTGTCGCCACTTTAAACATCAATGGGACTTGTACCGAATAACGTCCGGTGTCGGCGATAAGTCAGTGACAACTCAGTGTGCTGTCTTCCTGCACGTTATTGGAGATGAAGCTATTGAAATGATCAACACAATGACCCTATCGGAAGACCATAGGAAGAAATTGCCAGCCATTGTCGACAGGTTCGAGAGAGACTGTAACCCCGGGAAAAACCTGTCGTTTGAATGCTACAAATTTGTATGTCGTCACCATTGACGTCGGAGTTTTCCAGGATGATGTTATTGTTCATAGGTCTGAAGTCTTAGATAAGTGTCAGAGAGAATTCTGGAGAAATGCCTAAAGCTAAACAAGGACAAATGTCAGTTCAGGAAAGAAAGTGTAGAGTTCTGAGGGCATATGGTGTCAAAGGATGGAATTAGGCCCCTTCTTGATAAGATCGGGACAATGAAAGATCTTAAACAGCCTACTAATGTTAAAAAAGTTAGACAAGTAATGGGTATGTTTAACTATTTGGGTAGACATGTCGCAAATATGGCTCGGATAGCCAGTCCACTGAATAATTTGTTGTGGGAAGATGTTGTTTCGACATGCACAAGCCACAGCAAGAAGCTTTTGAGAAAATGAAAGTGTTAATTTCAGAAGCGCCAGTGCTAGCGTTTTATGAAGTCAGTAAGCCCAAAGCTGTAAGCGCAGACTCACGCCAGTATGGTCTTGGAGGTGTAACCTTAAAGGTGCACGATGATGGGTTTAAACACGTAGCGTATTGTTCACTTCGGTTATCCGTGACTGAACAGAATTATGCTCAAATTGAGAAGGAGTGCCTGGCAAGCACTTGGGCTTGTGGGAAATTTAACAGATATTTGTGCGATCTGGACACCTTTCGGCTGGTAACTGACCATAAGCCATTAGTGCCACTCGTTAATGATAGGAACATTAGTAAATGACATGACATTAGTGAAACCCCAATTCGTTCTCAGAGACTTTTGCTGAGAGTCATAAGATTCAGTGCCAAAGCTGAATATGTGTAAGTGTCTGGTAGTGTCAGAACTTCTGTCGATACCTCTAGACTCGATAAATCTAGTTGAAACATCTGACACAGAAGTAGTCGCGCATGTGCAAGAGGTAGGTGCAAACTTGCCCATCAGTGATTCTTTCCTTAAGGAAATTAAATCTGAAGTTGACAAGGATCTTACTTTGCAAACAGCGATATCGTACACGTTGGCCGGTTGGCCAAGATATCTGCAGGATGTAGCAAATGATCTTCGTAACCTGTACTCCGTACGCCGTGAATTTAGCGTAATAGACGGAATACTTGTGCGAGGCACACGTATTGTAATACCGTAAGCCATGTGATCAACCATTCTGGAAAACATTTATCATGGAGATCGAGGGTTGAGTATGTGCCGTGAAAGAGAGAGACAAAGCGTGTGGTGGCCGGAATTAAATGATCGTCTTGAAAGAGTTATTATAAACTGTGAGTTCTGTCAAGTAAAACGCCGTGCTCAACTCATAAGACACTGAAATCTTCTCCATTGCCGGAGAGACCATGGCAAAAAATTGCCGCTGATGTAAGTGACTTAGAAGGTGAAAGTTACCAAGTTGTGGTTGATTATTATTCTGTTACATTGAAATTGCTCTTTTGTCGCAAACTAAATGACCCATGGTGATAGGGAAATTGAAAAACATGCTGTCCCAATGGGGATACCTAAAACATTAGTCAGTGATAGGGGTCCCCAATTTGCCTGTAGTGAGTTTAAGAAGTTTACAACTCAGTACAAAAATGAGCATGTGTCAAGTAGCCCTCATTTCCATCAGTCGAATGGGGAAGCTTAAAGAGCTGTAAGAAGTCCTAAAATATTCTCCATCAGGGTTACCCGTTCTTAGCTTTGCTATACCATAGGGATACTCCGACATCCTCCACCGTATATAGCCCGATGGAACTAATGCTATCATGTCAGGTTCATACTAAAGTGCCTGTTCTTCCGTAATCCCTAGAATCCAAATGGCCCAGTGTTACGAAGCCATCTTTAAACATTGTATTATAGTTTGTTTTATTTCTTCCTGAGTTATTGTCTGACCTACATTTTCCCATTTGTTTACGTTATGGCCTGTACTGCAATTCAGTCCAATGACCTCGGGGCTTCAGTGTTTATGAGTATAGTGTCATTATACGTAGGGTATACATTCTGGAATATGTATCGGTGTTGTAAACATGTTTACGACCATCCAGAATTTTCTTTGACGTTAGTCTATAAATATGATCGACGGAGTTGTGAAGCTCGCAGTCATTCATTCAAGTCCGCGTGTGAGTCTTTATGAGAGCAGTCATAATTACTGTTATTCACTGTGAAGGATTTTGCTGGGTTTCAGCTTTCACGACATTCGTCTTTCATACTCCATTTTCTGTACAGAGCACTTTGTGTTTCTCCACTTGCTATTTTTGGAGACGTTATTTTGAAGCTTGTATCGCTCATTGTCTATGTGTGCCATTTGGTACATTTCTTCCTTGTTTACCCTGAAAGTGACTTTGTGTATATTTCCGGAGAAACATACATCGACAACTCGACATCACGGGCGCTACTATCAACCCATCAGCCCTGAGAAGTTAAACATTCACAGGCAGTTGGGGAATTAACCACTTATCGGACTGTCATCCGTAGATTGAGGAATCCACCTTAACTGTAGATTCTATATTTACGTGAACTGACTCGCCTTTGGAAGCCGGAAACTTCAGTCTGAATTTGGACGCTGTACAAAATTATTTGTCTTATTTATTTAAATTTAAATGTCTTATTTATTAATTTTATTTAAAATATTTATTTATTTATTTAAAATTAAATGTCTTAAATTTATTTATCTATTTTTTAAAATATATGTATTGAACTTATTTAAGCGTCTTCGTGTTTCTTTGTTTGATCTTGTGTAAGGCCTATCGCTGAACTGAGAGTTAAACAAAAAGCCAGTTTCTCGTCTTTACCCTCCGATAGTGAGGTAGTAAGGTACCCTTACATCAGTAAGTCAGAGGTGTCGTAGAGGGATTGTAAAGCCAAGTCTGATCAGTCGTTCTATTACAATAGAAAACATGGTGCAAGAGATCTTCCTCCGTTATATCCAGGAGATCCTGTACCCATGAAATTAGAGTCTGATAAGCAGTGAGATGCTATGGCCACAGTTATCCAGGCAGCTGGATATCCCAGATCGTATCTTGTTGAAGGGGAAAATGGGGGTGTTTATAGGCGTCACCGGACACATTTACTTCAAGTACGGTGTAGTCCTTGTGAGCAAGTTCTAGTGGTAATTCTGAGAATTCCGGCCACTGAAAGAGGTCAAACAAACCCTAACAATCAAAATGTTGAGGAATCAGCAAGAGGTATCTTGTCGGATCCTATAATAGAACCTAATGTAAACAAAACGTCGTCATTTGGGCGTGTAATCAGACCAGTGAAGCGTCTAGATCTGTGATTGTATTTTGTCGTTTTTCTTCAGGACATTGTTAAAGGTCTTGTGTCCTTAATAAAAGTCTTGATTTGATCACATTAATGTTCTAGAGGTGTTTAAAATTCAAAGACTGCAAGTGTGTGTTTTCTTAAATTTGTTTTCATACTATTGTCATATAAAGCTTGTGTCTGTTCTCCTCGACTCATGGATTTCACAGACCTTAATGTAAACGTAAAGGGGGAGATCTGGCCTTGTACGATACAAGGGAGGTAACTCTGAGGACTGTATCGTTTGTGTTAACATTAAGAAACTTTACGTCACTTTACAATATTACGTCTGCTTTACGGTAACAAATTACTCCATGTTTTGCCTCTGAACTGATCGTGTCTTTACAGACATGGTATCCGGTTACAGACAGGGTCACCTTTACAGACATGTTATACAGTTATATACAGGGTCATGTAGAAAGGTTGATGTTGGCAGACATGTTATCTGGTTGCAGACAGGGTGATATTGGCAGTTATACCGTACGGTTATAGATAGGGTGATGTTGGCAGGCATGTTATACGGTTACATACAGGGTGATGTTGACAGACATGTTATATGGTTACAGACGAGATGACGTTGTCAGACATGTTATACGGCTGTAAACAGGGTGAAATTGGCAGATATGCTATCCGGTTGCAGACATGGTGCTGTTCACGTACATGTTATCCGGTTGAAGAGTGGTGTTGGCAGGCATGTTATCCGGTTGCAAACAGAGTGGTGTTGGCAGGCATGTTATCCGGTTGCAGACAGGTCTGTGTTCGCGTACAAGTTATCCGGTTGCAGACAGGGTTGTGTTAGCGTACATGTTATCCGGTTGAAAACAGGGTTGTGTTCGCGTACATGCCATCCGGTTGCACAGAGAGTGGTGCTTGCCTACATGTTATCCGGTTGCAGACAAGGTTGTGTCCGCGTAGATGTCATCCGGTTGCAGACAGGGCAGGCATTTTATCCTGTTGCAGATAGGGTGGTGTTGGCAGGCATTGTGAACACGCCGTTGAGAGGGTGGTGTTTCCCGACGCCTTGGCAAGCAGCATATTATTTGCTTGATGAGAGAATTGTTTTGATGACATTTACATGTATATATGTATTTCCCAACTTCCCATGAGGGCTGTATGTTGACACGTTCTGTGGTTCCTAAAAGCGGGGTTGCAGAAATTGGATGGTGTTGTAAAAAGGATGGTGTTGCTAATAAAACGGTGTTGACAAAATATGGTATAGCCAAGAAGATGGCGTTGCTGAGAACAAAGTGTTGCGGAGAGTATGGTGCGTGTTTACAAGCTACAGGACTGTTGGTATAGGCCTGCAGGCTTTTTATCTTTGTCACATGTACAATATACACGGAAACCCATTGAGCAACATTTACCTGAGATTAGTCACTTTAAACAACTGTACAACAGGATGCTGCACAGAATGTCTCTACACTCTTTATCACATATCCGTTGAATAATAGCTGTAGTGGACATGGTTCAACACTCACCGATTAATCTCAGCAAGCTTCGCTCTTAAGGCCAAGTTGAAGATTAAAGACTTGAAACGATTGGTCTTTGAGGCCGACAAAATCTGTTGGAAAGGAAAAAATCTGTGAAACATATGAAAATGACGACAGATCTATACATGGGGCATACTTGGGATTAAGATAGACTTAATCTTTCTTAAGCCCAGACTGTACTTAATTAAGTAGGTACCATTAGATGATTGAACATTGTTCTTGGTTTAGACAAAAAAAATGCTTTCAGAGTGTAGGACCCGCAGTTAATCTTTTTTGGTTATTTGACAAGTCAGGAAGATAATTTAACTGGCAGGGATTTTCTTATCTGCGTGATAAGCATATCTACATGACTTTTTTATGTTTTGTGTGTGGATTTTAGTACGCCATATACTGCCTTATGCAATTTACTCATGTTGACATTATCCACATTGCAGTAGTTGTAACTACACGTTTCGTTCTGAGAATAATCTTCAATTTAATAGTCACAATTTTTTTTTCACGCACATATATATGTACATCTGTGTATATCAAATGCTGTGGATTTGACAACTTCCTGCATTATGTAACCTGCCCATGCTGATTTCATCCATATAGTATGGCTTGTAACTGCGTGGTATCATCAGCACGCCTGTTTTAGATACACGTACGCTTAGACTTGTCACACATCATTCATTCCAAGGGAGCCGCCATCAAACAAAATTTTCATCATCAACTAACACGGATTTCTGAACTGTGCAATTCACAATCTATTTTAAGCTAGAATAAGACCTCACATAATTGCCTTGATAGCTAAGCGGCTACCTTGTCGTAGAGCCTGTTCAGTAGTCTGGGTACAGTGGCGAAGATGGTCGGCTTCAGCTCGGCGATGTCGTCCGTCAGGCGCTTAATGTCGCCTTGGTAAAACCCGATCTGTCCACCATTGGTGAACATCATGAACTTTGTGAAATAACAAGAATGAAGTGATATCAGTGCGACAGACAAACCACTTATGTCTCTGTTAGAGAGAATTTTACTTCCGGTCCCTGAACAAAGATCAGTAGAATTCAGTGAATTAGTAGCTATTTCAGGACACCGCAATAAAATTGCGAGAAAACATATGTAATTAAAGCGGATGAAATTCCAGTTAATAAAAAAGCATCAAATGTTATCATATTAAAGGTTTATCTTGTCCTGGCAGGTGATTGAACATTGGTGTCTGTAGCATTGTCAGCAACAATAATGCGTTTATCACTCTAATAATATACTTTTCCGAAACCTAGACAGCTTAATGTGTATATTCTTTGACCTCAACGATAACCCTTAAACGTAGACCTGTCATATACGTGTGTACAGTTGTCAGAGTTGGACTACAGTCATTCGCTTATTTACATGAACACTATGAAATATACATTCCTCCAACAGATTCGGCAAATGGTAATATACATGTGTAGCCATCGATTTACTTGCATGTACCTCTCTCACTTACGAACCACCGAAAATTTGGCCTTTGGCCTTTGGCCATCGACTTCCCTGCATCACCTCTGGAACACATGTGTTGCCACAAATGTTGCCTTTGTACATCAACTTACCTGCATGCACCTCTCGAACATATGCGGCAGCGGTAGATATGACATGTGAACATCGTCAGGGGTGACTCTAAAGCCAAACTGTTGGATCAAATAGGGCAATCAATTCAAACTACATAAATAATTTACGTATAAGTCTGCAGATGAATGTATTACATTTCCGGGTTTAGCACAGAGGTAAACTAAGTACATTAGTTATTCCACCAGAATATAACACATTGTTACATTCAGTATGCTAATTATTTCGCAAGGTCTGTTTATATTATATTACACATGTTTATTATTCTTTCAAAACTAGCAACCAGCTGTTTCAGATAGTTTTATCACTCCAACAAAATCCCCGTAAATAAGATAAGAACGTAGTTATAAATGGGCACTAATATTCAGTTATTTATGAATATATAAACATAACATACAGCATTCTTTAGCACTCCAGTTCCCGGAAGCATTGTTCGAAATTTATAAACAGGAACCTTGAGAGGAACTTACGAAATCAAACTTTGTGATGAAATCGACATTGGCAGCGATGTTGAAATGAGATAACATTACTCCCTTGGGATCACCTAATGCAAGAAAACATGAAATTTGTTATGCAACTATAAACATTAGCAGTTCAGGATCATGAAAACAAGAAAATGTTTATCTAGTTATGTTCTACAAATACTGTCGCTTTAAAATCATCTAAAACAAGAAAACATGGACCTTGTTATGGAACTACCAACATTATCTCTTGAAGGTCTCATGAAAACAAGAAAATGTGTAACTTGTTATGAAACTATCGACAATGATGCTTTGAGACCACCTAAAACAGAGGCGGGGGGAGGGGGGATGGAGTTATGGAACTACTTCATGTGGCGTCGTTAAACTGTACATCGTCACCTACTGCGAATTCTAGAAGTTCTTAAAACATCCAACCATAGCTATGACAATATTCAAATTGTTTTATTTTTAATTTTCTATTTTCCCGGACTAGAATAATCGAATGTGAAGTATTCTGGCCAGTCCTAAATGTTTATTCTGCTTCTCTTTTCATGCAGAAAAGGTTATGGTCTTTTGGTCGCATATTCCACGGTTCCGAGGTAATATGCGAAAGCAAAACAGCAGGACTGGGCTCCGATCATCCCAATGGCACTTATATCCCCGAGCTCATCATTCACGGATGTTAGATAATTGTGTAGTCTGAGCAGTAAGGAGCATCATGGTATACGCATACCTGTGGTGCCGCTGGTATAACAGATAGTCGCTAAGTCCTCTGGTTTCGGAGGCTGTTTAAACAGATCAAAATTTGGCTTATTTTACTATACATACATGTTACGAAATTTTATTAATCCCAGTATAATTATCAACAGACGAATGGTAATACTTATTTCTTCGTAACAAAATACTACCACTTTTTCTATGTTTTTCATAGGTATATATGCATACAACTTTAACACAACGTGTATTTATTTTGGCTACTTTTAAAGCTGTATTGGCTGAGTGGGCACATTTGTTAATGAAAACGTTTTCACCTTACCCCTTTCATGTTTCGTTTCATAATTAACAACTGATTATGCTTGTCATTTAATTTATTTAAATATTAGATATTATTCAACAAACACTTGTAACCTGTTATCTCTTTCAAATATATATGCTTTATTCAGCAATGCTACCGCGTTACATGGGGTTCTTAGGAGGCTTATCAGCAATGCTACCGCGTTACATGGGGTTCTTAGGAGGCTTATCATGTAACTATACATGATAAGTAGGTATTGTCCAGTTTCTATTTACGTATTCTGCCAGTGTCTCATAATTCAGATATCAATAAAGCAACACAATAACGGTTAAGGTCCACGTGTAACTCATCACAATCCTGATATATTGCTTTCCTTTGCTGGAAGAAGCCCAGCTCATGCCGACTTCCTCTCCGGCCGTAAGTGGGAAGGTCTGGCAGCAACCTGCGGATGGTTGTGGGTTTTCCTCCCACCATAATGCTGGCTCCCGTCTTATATGTGAAATGTTCTTGAGTACGGCGTAAAACAGAAATCAAATAAATAAATAAATTTACTGGAAGTATAGTGTATATAATCACCTCTGTGTTTTATTCAGCACTTTTTCCTTGTCGATCCAGCAGAAAAAAACGGAATACCGAGATCTTTTACGCCACGCTAGTCAGTGATTCACCATATAATTTCAGCTACATGAACAATAACATTGTTTCATGTGATTATTATGGATCACTATAAATAAGTGTTCTATTAGTACCGTACTCTAGTATATAATATACAGTGAAATTGAGACACCTTAGAAGAACCGAAGACAAGGCGGTGAGATTGAGAACCTAATACCAGAGGGTGAAATTGAGACATCTCAAAACAACCGAAGACAAGGCGGTGAAATTGACAACCTAATACCAGAGGGTGAAATTGAGACACCTCAAAAGAATCGAAGGCCAGGCGGTGGGATTGAGAACCTAATACCAGAGCGTGAAAATGAGACACCTCAAAAGAATCGAAGGCCAGACGGTGAGAGTGAGACATCTAATACTAGATGGTGAAATTGAGACGCCTCAAAAGAACCCAACACCAGGAGGTGAAATTGAAACACCTAATATTAGACGGTGAAATTGAGACACCACAAAAGAACCAAAGACCAGGCGGTGAAAATGAGACACCTAATACTAGACGGTGATATTGAGACACCACAAAAGAACCGAAGACCAGGTGCTGGAAGTGAGACATCTGATACTAGACAGTGCAATTGAGACACCCCAAAAGAACCGCAGACCAGGCGGTGAAGGTGAGACACCTAATACTAGACGGTGAAATTGAGACAACCCAAATAAACCGGAGATCTTCTAGAACACGGTATTTAAGTTGACCAACACTACTTGATAGTGTAGATTTCTACACCTAAACGTAGTGTTATCTAAGACTGCACTTTTGTGGCCTTTTAAAAGAAATAGTGTTATAATCTATATTCATTTATTAATTTATCTGATTGGTGTTTAACGCCATACTCGAGAATATTTCACTTATACGACGATGGTCATCATTATGATGAGAAGAAACTGTGTAAAGTGTTGGTCTATAACAAAAGCAGTGTTTGCCTACATCCAAAAGTAAAGCACGCCACTACAAAAAGTTATGGAAATTAAAGGAAAAGATTGACTCGGTAAGCCATAGTAAAAGATCAAGAAGATAAACTTAGGCTTGACATTGTCGAAAAATACAAGTAAATACATAACAGTAAGTACATGTCCTGTCACTTACATGTACATGTACCAGTGTACCGTGTATATGTATACCGCTATACAAATATACAAATATGCTCAGAATAACATAAAGGAGGTGGGTGAGGGGGTGAGGGGGTGAGGGGGAGATTCCTATATAAAGCCTGAGCGTGGACCTCATTGATATACCAAGATAAGCATAGGTTTGTAGTGAGATAAAATTTGGTGGGCGAGGCGTAAGCAGGTCTTCAGTTTCATGTATGTATCTAGTGCCGGGTCAATGTGCGTAGGCAGGACAATGTTAAAGTCATGTGGAGCGGTCAGTAAGTTCAGACGTGCGTAATGTTGAGTAACATATGGGAAGTCATGTGGAGTGATCAGTAGTTCAGACGTGCGTAATGTTGAGTAACATATAGGAAGTCATTTGGAGTGATCAGTAGTTCAGACGTGCGTAATGTTGAGTAACATATGGGAAGTCATTTGGAGTGATCAGTAGTTCAGACGTGCGTAATGTTGAGTAACATATGGGAAGTCATTTGGAGTGATCAGTAGTTCAGACGTGCGTAATGTTGAGTAACATATGGGAAGTCATTTGGAGTGATCAGTAGTTCAGACGTGCGTAATGTTGAGTAACATATGGGAAGTCATTTGGAGTGATCAGTAGTTCAGACGTGCGTAATGTTGAGTAACATATGGGAAGTCATTTGGAGTGATCAGTAGTTCAGACGTGCGTAATGTTGAGTAACATATGGGAAGTCATTTGGAGTGATCAGTAGTTCAGACGTGCGTAATGATGAGAAAGGCATGGGAAGTCATGTGGAGTTGTCGGTAGTTCAAAGGTGCGTAATGACGAGAAAGGCAGCGAATGTAGAGAGGTCAGTAGTTCAGAGGTGCGTAATGATGAGAAAGGCAGCGAATGTAGAGAGGTCAGTAGTTCAGAGGTGCGTAATGATGAGAAAGGCAGCGAATGTAGAGAGGTCAGTAGTTCAGAGGTGCGTAATGATGAGAAAGGCAACGAATGTAGAGAGGTCAGTAGTTCAGAGGTGCGTAATGACGAGAAAGGCTACGAATGTAGAGAGGTCAGTAGTTCAGAGGTGTGTAATGATGAGAAAGGCAGCGAATGTAGAGAGGTCAGTAGTTCAGAGGTGCGTAATGATGAGAAAGGCATGACAAGTCATGTCCAGTGGTCAGTACCTCAGAGGTGCGTAATGGTAAAGACATGCCAGGTAGACTGGAGTGGCAAATAGCTCAGAGATGCGTAATGATGAGAAAGCCATGGAAGTCATGTGGAATGGCCAGTATCTCAGAGGTGTATAGTGATCAGAAAGGCATGGGAAGCCATGTGGACTGGCCAGTAGCTCAGAGGTGCGTAATGATGAGAAAGGCATGGGAAGTCATGTGGAGTGGTCAGTAGTTCAGAGGTGCGTAATGATTAGAAAGGCATGGGAAGTCATGTGGAGTGGTCAGTAGTTCAGAGGTGCGTAATGATGAGAAAGACATGGGAAGTCAGTAGTTCAGAGGTGCGTAATGATGAGAATATTGTGAGATGAAAAGACCAAGTGCAAAGATAAGTGCAGTATTAGAGACTGGAGAATGATCCAGAGGGGCTGAAGATGATAACTGGTAGAACTAACATCAGAATGGAGTTGGGGCGGATTAGATTAGCAACAGGATGACCAAGAGCTATCAATGATATGTAGGCAAGTATGGAGTGGGCAGTTGTTCCCAAAAAATGGCAAGGGCTATGAAAGAAATGTGTAGTAAAGATTTCCATAAGCTTTAGGAAAGCTGCATACGTACCACAGGTTCCCGCGGGTGGCTGCGACCCAGATCCTGTAATCATAACAGAACATCATGTAGATAGTACAAGCTCATCATGTGTTTATGTTATCAAGTTAGACACTTCTTATATATAAGTACATGACTACCGTGATCCAGCAGGAACTTATAATCGATACACCCGATTCTATAGCAGACGAATGTTAACAAAGTACAGTATCCAAATAAGTAGTTTATCAAATGATGCATAGGTTGCCAACATTCACGGGCGATGACAAGCAAAATAGTATAACGTACAAAATTTCTACTCTTTGTTGGAATGACAACAAGCACGTCCTATATTTAAAATGACATAAACAGTTAATTCTACTTGGGGTGTTTGATCTTTTTGATCAAAGTTGTTTGATCAAGTCGGCCCGACACGCCTTTTCACAAGACATGCTAGACATACTTACGGTGCCTTTGATTGACACGTCCTAAATTTTCTATTTACATAAATCCCTTGCGGCCAGATAAGTATCTCATTGGATAACGGTGACGGTATGTCCAGTTCCGGTTAAAAAACTTTCAAATCGTCTGATCAAGGTGGTAAACCAATCAGCGCAGCAAAGATAGTATTTTTAATGGTAGTTGCAAATGGAAAGTTGCGTTAAATGCTAGACGCTGTTTACAGCTTAGAGTTGGTCGTCTATTAAAGTCAGTGAGAACTGAGTCCATCTTGTCTCTGATTCCTCATGCTGTGAACTGCTTTGGAAGAATTCCGAAATTTAAAAGCAGGGGTATCTGAATGGAAATATTTTACAAAATTTAATGTGCCATATAGACTTGTTGATATTGTTGATAAGCTCACCTCGACATAGGAGAAGGACTTAATGTCCACGCCAACTGCCCGACCTTCGACCACTAGTCGCTCACTCAGCGCGTCCATCATTATCAGTCGCTTTAGCGACGGGGTTTTCTTTGCGTTCCTCACCAGACTCATTGCTCGGTTTTCGCTGTCACACACCACCGTCTCTAGCTCAGCTAACGAACACATAACAGTTTTCACCTTGAAGAAATGTGTAGCTCTGACAGTAACAGTACATTTGCTGTCTGTTAAAGTCTTTCCCGAGCTGCGCTGTTTACGAATAACGCCCAGATAATGAGAACAATTCATGGGCCGCTTTCTTGCAATTTAAAATGAACTGAGCCAGATGTTCTCTACTGTTTTTGGTCAACACGAAAATTGGGGCATGCAATATAGAAAGCAGTACATGAAACTCTGACGGAAAATAATAGGATCTTTTTCATTATATTTTTTATTCATACATTCATTTACAGTCATATTGCGATTGTGTATGTCATTTCTCTGCAATTAGAGGCTTGTCAAGAGAATTATCGTTTCGTGTTCAGAATGAATGGTTCTTTCTAATGTGGTGCTAAAATGGAGCAGATTGGCCGACACGGTCTGCTTTTGAATGGGTAGTTTCCATAACCATTATTCATGAACGTACATGTAAGTCTTGACCGAGAGGGTGTTATTTCCCTAACCTCTGCTGGATAAGGTTACCTTGGTTGATGATGAAGGAAGTTGCCCCGCGCCCCAGGCTGTCGTAGAGGGGCACTACCACCATGGAATACGCATTCACGGCTTGCTCCGTCAGGGTCCACTGAAATATGGAAAACCGCTACAGAATCAAACAAACCATGCTACTACACTTCGGGAGCTACGAAACAGCTAATATAAGGCCATTTTACTGCAACACAGGACACGCAATACAGCTTAAACAGGCCATTTTACCGTAACATGTAATAGAGAACGTGTAATAGAGCAAAACAGGCTATGTTACTGGACGCACATTAGTGCTTCAGTAAAACACAGAACATGCAATGCTTATATAGATAACGTTGTCGTAACACAGGACATGCAAAACAGCCACATTGTCATTTGAACTATGCTACAGTAGCGCGGTATATAGAATAAGGCGATGCAACACTAAAACTACCTAAAATCGAAAACAAAATCAGATAAATATTGAAAGTTGTATTAAATGCAGTTAATGTTCAATATTCTTACATGTTTAAAAGATGTTTTAAATACTTAACTACAGCATCGCCGACAACAGAGTCAACAGTCAACAAGCAACACATTTGGTGGCTTAGCCTTAGATGGGGGCACAAATATGTTTTAACTGGTCTGGGTTTATTCCATTCTCAAGGGGTATATCTGTGAGCTCTAGGCTTTTACGCCAAGCTTATAGCTTTGGTATAATGGAACACAATTCAAATTCCAATGGGTATCTGTACATACGTAAAATCTCAATAAGAAACAGAGGTAAAACTACAGTGGGTAACGGTACAGAAGTCCAATTCAAATGGATAATAGTACAAAGGGCAAATTCCATTGGGTAATGGTACAGAAGGAAAAATCCAGTGAGTAATTGTAGAGAAGTATGATTTCAATAGGTAATGGTACAGAAGTACATCCCAATGGGTAATAAAAAACAGAAGTGAAATTTCAGTGGACAATGGTACAGAAGTAAAATTTCAATTTCTATTGGTACAGAGGGAACATTTGAATGGGTAATGGTACGTGCGTGTCGCACCTCAATCCGGCTAAGGCTGTAAATGCCCAGGAACGTCCCCTGACGGGGACATAAGCCTAACTCCAGTAGGCCCGATCCGAAATCCTTCACCCTGTCAAAAACCTACAACATCAAGCTTGACATGAACGGGTCCGTGAGAACAACAATAATCAACAATCCTCATTAGTATAAAAGTCGCTTTTTAAAAAGGGCTAGACACTGATCGTATTCAACAGAAAAGCAGTAATTCTCATTTAATATATGACAGCCACTGGTATTACTAAACCGAGCGTAAATCAGACAGTGATGATGATCATGTTTACTTATCCCATAAAGTCCACTGAAAATAACTTTGATCATACGATATTTAGTTATAATATCTATCTCAACATGCCAGAGGATTACACCGACAAAACTCATTTATCATACAGCAGCAACTGATTATGAACAACTCCGTGAGTGTCAGCCAATTATAATAATCACTTAGCATATAACAGCAAATGACTATGCTCACCTCCGCGTATGTCAGCCATTGATAGTGACCTTCCGCGCCGCCTCTCTTCCCCAAGCATTTGCCATTTCCTGTTAACACACGTCTCAGTTATTCAAATGTGAACATACTGTAGATAAGGTGACTTACTGCATTCCTAATACGATATGCAGAACAACCCTTAATTTCGCAGTAATAAAATATGCTCACTGGACAAGCTGAAAGTGTCTGCTCATACGTATCTATATGTGGGCAAACACACGACCTCTCTCAAGGATGTTTATTCCGATGTATTCATGAATTGAGAGTTGGCAAAAAAAACTGGTATGGAAATATCACCCAAAATTAATCACAGACTACATGTAAATAAATAATTTCATGATGTGGTCATACTATATATTACATGAGTATGGAATCTAACGCTTCTATTCATGTATTAAGAGCCTCGCCCGCTTTGCTCTAGGGCACTGTAACACTTCCGGCATATAACTTCCTGGGCGTAACGTACGTGATATGCGGAGCCCCCTCTGAAAGCCCTCGTACAGCGTGTGGACATCCGGTAGATAGCATTCCTCTGAGAAAGGATCTGTGACTAGAGGAGATTGGTAAACACCATCCTGTCAAGAACATAACAAATCATCTCAGTCAACAGCAGGTCTCCAATTATAGTGAACGTTCCCGGTCAATAATCACAAGACCGATTTCCAACATGACGTTCAACGGGAATTTATTTATTTATTGATTGATTTATTTATTTATTTGATTAGTGTATTACGCCTGTATTGTCCTTCTTAACACTACAGATGTACATATGTTCCCCTCAACACTATAGATGTGCTTATACTCTCGGCAAACACTATAGATGCACGTATGTTCTCCTCAACACTACAGATGTACGTATGTTCTCCTCAATACTACAGATGTAAGTATGTATTCCTCAACGCTATAGATGTACGTAGGCCCTTAATCAATACTACAGATGTACGTTTACCCTCTGCAACACTATAGATGTACGTGTGTTCCCAATCAACACTACAGATGTACGTTTGCTCCTAATTAACACTATCATGCTGGCTTCCTCTCCAGCCGTACGTGGGAAGGTCTGACAGCAACCTGCGGATGGCGTTTCCACCCAGCATAATGCTCGCCGCCGTCGTATAGGTGAAATATTCTTGAGTACGGCGTAAAACACGAATCAAAGAAATAAATAAATTAATTAATTAATTAACACTACAGATGTACGTAGGCCCCTAATCAACACTACAGTGTACGTATGTCCCTAATCAACACTACAGATATACGTGTGTTCCTAATCAACACTACAGATGTACGTGTGTCCCTAATCAACACTACAGATGTACGTATGCCCCTAATCAACACTACAGTGAACGTGTGTCCCTAATCAACACACTACAGATGTAAAGTATGGCCCTAATCAACACTACATATGTACATTTGCTCCTAATTAAACTAAAGATGTACGTTTGCCCATAATCAACATTACAGATGTACGTATGCCCCTAATCAACACTACAGATGTACGTATGCCCCTAATCAACATTACAGATGTACGTTTACTCCTAATCAACACTACAGATGTAAGTTTGCTCCTAAACAATACTACAGATGTACGTTTGCCCGTAATCAACACTACAGATGTATGTATGTCCCTAATCAATAATGCAGAAGTACGTTTGCCCCTAATCAACATTACAGATATACGTATGCCCCTAATCAACACTACAGATGTACGTATGCCCCTAATCAACACTACAGTGAACGTGTGTCCCTAATCAACACACTACAGATGTAAAGTATGGCCCTAATTAACACTACATATGTACATTTGCTCCTAATTAAACTAAAGATGTACGTTTGCCCCTAATCAACACTACAGGTGTACGTTTGCCCCTAATCAACACTACAGATGTACGTATGCCCCTACTCAACATTACAGATATACGTTTACCCCTAATCAACACTACAGATGTAGGTATGTCCTTAATAAACACTACAGATGTACGTTTGCCCCCTAATGAACATTACAGGTGTACGCATGTCCCTAATAAACACTACTGATGTACGCTTAACACGAGCCCAATTCAGCTGGAGGAAGCTCCTTGTAGAACATGTCTGTCACACTAATGCTCTGATCATATTAAACAATCTGCTGTAAATAAGAAGGAATAATCCTATTCATTTTAATTAGGATTGTGAAAGATAACATACATCGAGCTCAATCCCCTGTCTGAGCCTGTGGACTGGGTGGCGCCGTGCCGGGCCGGGTCTGTTCAGGCACCTGTACACCGTGATGGCCAGCGCTAGCCCCACTCCTCCCGCAGTGACGCCCCACATGGTCCCCGACACGGCCGGCAAAAGCTGAACGTAAGGCCAGACATAATCCGACATCGTCACACCTGTTAGCTGGGGTTACCGTGTGGTGAACGGTGGCTGGAAGCTGGAGGCTGGACAGTAGCGGTGACCAGGGATTGATAAAGAAAAGAGGAACACCAATAACGATCAGTGAGGTACTCCCCTTTTTTTCGTCCGATAGAAACTATGTCCTCATTCAGTCTGCTACATACAATAATAGTCCAGAATAAACGTGAAAATATGAAAATAGAAATGTAGGCCAATGCTAGTAAGGTATCGGCTGATGTCAAGTAGGGAAGTGATTGGGAGTTATCCGACGCACAAGTCACGCTGACTTCCCCCTCTCTCACATATCGGCCTCCACCAGAGGCGCGTACTCAGACAGAGACGTATAATCTATAATGTCACCTAGCAACTGTACACAGGCTTTCAACGTTCAAGCAGTGGGTTGAGCTTACATAAATGAACGCTCCTAATGGCCCGAGTGTATACGAGTCTAGAGGTCAAATTCAATGCACGTGCTGCGAAAGGAACATAAAATAAGCAGACATTGCCATACTATAATTTAGAACAAATACAAATCTGTATACCGAATTCATTTATGTGACAACCAGGTAGGACACATACTGGAGCTTTGTCTACATTGTACTCTACGGTGATATGTGCATCAGTTAGTGTTACGACCCAAACTGTCTGTACTATAAAGATGGCTTGTTCGAAATACACGACAGTTTAGCCGCACAAAAAAGTAACCAAAACCAGCAGATTTTATTTTACAACAATTTATTAGGTTTAACAAGAACAGATGACAGGACTTTTACAAATACTAAAGTACTTAAGTTTAACAAGAAAGGATAGCAGTATCTATACAAATACTAAAGTACTTACATGTACAACGGTGTCAAGTCCAAACGGACGCCATATATTCCACAATGCTTAAAAATGCACAGAGGCATTATTCAAAAGAGGGAAAATCCACAGTATAACTGAGTGTATGATGAAATATACACAAAATTCCACAGACAGGGTCCGTGTACTAATAAGCACTGTGTACGCAAGAGTACAAATTAAATATACAAGTTCAGACTGAACAAGTGCTCGGTGGAGATAGGATATAACAAAGCCAGAGGCTATGAAGACACCAAAATTCAGCACAAAAGGCCTACTGAAGTAACACACAGCGAAAGTATCCAAAACTCTCAATAATTCTCCTTTCTCCCCCTTTGACCTGCTTTCATAGGTCTTATATAGACTGGTGGAATTTTCTAGAATAAGAAACACTTTTTGTAAACAAACAGGCCCCGAACTGAGCGTATTCTGGAACATTCTAAGGTAGAGGCAGACAGCAGGCCCTGAACTCAGCATATGTAAACAGTGGCAAGCTAAATTTAGAAGCTGACGGCAGTTGTTCACATAACAGTTAGAATGTAGAAAGTAAGCCAGTTAAGCTTGATGCCACAGACATGTCATGAACTATGTTACCTGAAGCTTGAAGCCTCGGATATGTCCATCATTAACTTGGCTCCTTGAAACCTAATTCCTCATATATGTCAATAAATAACGTCAGTTACATGAAGCTCGAAGCCCCATCCTAAACCAGAATCCTGGAAGCCTAATCCCACAGACTTACATGTCATTAACCATGATACCTGAAGCTTAACAGATATGCCCGTCGTAAACCCGGTGCCTAGAAGCCTAAACAATCCTAAACCAGGCTCCTAGAAGCCTAATCCCACAGGCTTACATGTCTTCAACTATGTTACCTGGAGCTTGAAGCCACAGATATACACATCATAAACCCGGTGCCTAGAAGCCTAAACCATCCTAAGCCGGGTTCATAGAAGCCTAATCCCACAGATTTACATGTCATGAACTATGTTACCTGAAGCTTGAAACCACAGATATACCCATCAGAGACCAGGCGCCTAGAAGCCTAAACCCACATACATACCTGTCATCCATTATGATGTTAATTGTAGTATGATACCACAAATATACCCATCAAACATGTATACCAGTTCCGTGAGATATAAATGCCATAGATAAACATACATATCTTTAACAATATTGCCTGAAATTTGTTGATAGAAATATGACAAATCAGACTGCATGAAACCTACTTCAGTATATTTCTGTTACGAAGCCATAGTTACTCCATGCATGGAACCTGGGCCCGTTTTTAACTAATACCAATAATCAGATTCTAAGAAGCATTAGGCCAACTTTTGTTACTTTTAACTCTCTTATCTCTATTATCTCTCTTGTGGCTTATTGTCGGGTATACCATTACTTTAGACAATGTAAACCTGTGCATATACTGATACCCGAGTAAAAGAGCATGTGTTACTGGGCTTTATGAAGGATAGTCAAATCCTTATATGTTGACTGTTTACAAGTGTAGGCTTAGGCGACAGATCTTCTCAGTGAGAAGAAGACTGTGTATCCAGATGTCAAATGCCAGCAAATGCCTGAAATATCTGTTTTGAATCGTCAGCAGAGAAAATATCTCATATGGACTGACAATCAGTAAAACATACAGTATGTCAGCTAAAGTGAAAGGTCAGAGCGAGTAACGTCTGACGGAGGAAATGTCAGTGTAGCAGTATATGATAGGGAAACTCGCGTTAAATATATCTGTTAGGGAGGAACGTCTGAGTAGGTAATGTGTTGGCAGAGGAAACATCAAGCGCTGAAAACTTCTAGTTTTTAAGTGACACACTTCATCATTATCTAAGGTGGAATTTATTTATTTGATTGGTGTTTTAAGCCGTACTCAAAAATATTTCATACGACGGACGCCAGCATTATTGTGTGAGTGAGCGAGTGAGTGCTTACGGTTTAACGTCGTTCTCAACAACTTTTCGGTCACATGATGACGAAGGAGTCCTTAGAATGCATGTGATGTACGTCCTTGTTGCAGGTCGGATTTCCACCGCTCTTTTATCTAGTGCTGCTTCACTGAGACGACATACCGAATGCAAGTAAGCAGCCTCTCCAGAGCCATTGTACTGATGCGGGTCAACCAGTCGTTGTACTTCTCCTTAAAGGAGAACAAAACATAAAAATGATGCCAAAATCAGATGAAAGAGCGTCAAAACTTATTTGCAAATATGATCTTTAATATTTTTGGGGATATTTTTTTTCAAGAGAAAAGGGCATTTGAAAATATTTTTGTATGGTGGGTATTTGGGACCAACTTTTGGTATTGATTGTTGTTGCATACTAATATTCTAAAAAGGATGTGATGCTTGCTTAGTAAATTTATTTGAATGTAAATTTGTTGTTCATATCGAAACATATGCATTTAACCTAAATTATGATAATATTTATGAACATATCAAAAATATAAATATAACCCAAATTAAGGTTTAACGCATTTGTTAAGTGTAAGGAACAAATTCTAGTGCAACAATATTTATTAATCCTGTGTTACATCCTCATTTTTGACATTATTAAACAAAGACTATAAATATCAATAGGTGGTCCGAAATACCCACCATACAAAAATTATTTTCAAGTGTCTTTTTCTCCTTAAGGAAAAATTGGAAAAAATATTGAAGACCACATTTAGGAATAACTTTTCGCCCTCTTTCATCAGAACTTTATGTCATTTTTATGTTTTCTCAATGTTTAATGCTGAACACCAAGTGAGGAAGCTACAACTTCCTCTTTTAAGGTCTTAGGTGCGACACGACCCTGAATTGATCCTGGATCTACCGCCCCATTTTGGTGGGAAGAAACCGGGCACAGACCGGAGATTATCTTCGCTGTAAGTGACACACTTCATCATTATCTATGGTGTAGCGACACCCGTTTTCACCTCTATGATGTAAATGACACACTTCTTCATTATCTACGGTATAAGTGACACATCTCTTCATTATCTACGGTGTAACTGACGCATACCATCGTTATCCACTATGTAAGTGACACACACCATCGTTATCCACCATGAAAGTGACACACGTAATCATTATATACGGTGTAAATAACATACATCATGATTATGTACTTGATGGTTATCCACTATGTAAGTGATACACACCATCGCTATCTACTATGTAAGTGACACACTCCATCGTTATCCGCTATGTAAGTGACACACTCCATCGTTATCCGCTATGTAAGTGACACACACCATCGATATTAACTCTGTAAGTGACACACACCATCGTTATACACTGTGTTGGTGACACACACATCTAAATAGTGCTCACTGCGTAAAAAATCATAATCAATGATTGTGTTTATTTTCTGTATTATTTACTTCTTGTAACTTACTATCCGCGTGACCTACTGATAGATAAACTATGCTTTGTCCTAGGAGTGAATTCTGAACTGGATATGAAAAGATCTCAGTCAGATCTGTAACATATATTTGTCCAGCGTGCAGCTAATCTCTTGACTATAAACTGATGATGATTTCACATCATGCACATATACACATGTAGTTTATCTACCTTCTGTGCTTCTGGCCTATAAAGCAGCAATATGCTCCACATTTCACTGGCCCTGACACTGCCTGCATTCAATGTGTAATGGAATAACATCTTGCTTACCTAGCCGCATACAGTGCATTGCGCTCAAAGGACAACTAACAAAGCTTTGCCCTCAGAGTCGTCTGCACCTATAAGGATGTGACCAAGCTTGTATTTCCCACATTTTAATCCACATATATAGTAGTACCATGGGACAAATAAAAACAGTACTGAATTGGAGTAAACTTCTTGAGGGAGCGGGCCTTGGTCTAGTGGTTAAGTGTGCCAGGATACAGCTTTTAGTAGAGAATTTGTAGATTTCCTTCCTGTTACTGCTTGTAGGACATTTGTAACAATCAGCGTTAGACGACGCCGTTTTGCCCATTTCTGCTCCATAAATATGGTGTCTATAAACCTGCATGTAAGTCACATGTGGCTCAGTAACTTTATATCATAACTGATCGGTGGTTTTGCCCCGTAAGCATTATGAAACTTATAAAATTGAGGAATTTCTCCAGTTGCACGTGTAGATCTAACAATCCACAAATCTCACATCCGTCTGATTAGGCACATCTTCCACAAATACCAAGTCCATAGTCTGATCATTTATTCTAGGGATTTTTTTAGTGTTCACGATTTTACATTTAAAGTTAAAAATTTATTTTACTGACATTTACGGTTCATGGGTAACATGACTGTTTGCATACTATGTTATTGTTTTTACTTTTATCGTGTTTATTCTGATTTATTTTAGATTCAGTCTTAATTTTGTTTTTAATTTAAGCGATGGCTTTTGCATATAGGATTGTATTTACATATATATTCAGACCTTGTTCTGGGCGATGAGATTTGTGGATGTCGACCAGCCTTTCTCCGCTGTGGTAGGCCGACCTGACAAGTCTGCTGACATACAATGTACATGTATGAAGTTGCGGTTAAAACAACTACAACTATATTTAGTTTCCTCCATGGCCGAGTGGTGGGCGTGCTAACGCAGAACAATACCTCAAGAACCTTTCACCAAGGCGGTCGTGAGCTCCACTCAAGTCCAGCCCTTGCTGGTTCCCTCTACAGCCGTACGTGGGTAGCTCTGACGGCAACCTTCGGACAACCTCCCAATATAATACTGGCCGCCGTCGTATAAGTGATATATTCTTCTGTGCGGCGTAAGTATAATCAAATAAATAAATATATACAGCCGGATTCGAACGCTCCGGGAAGACTAACGGTGAATGCGAATAAGCCAGCCAAGGGTTTCCTTTAACTTGCCTATTTTCAGCGCTCTATAAAATCACTCACGCATGGTGGCAGCCAAAATTTGCTTTCGTTAGTGACAGGTAACACCACCATCCCTACATATCTATAGGTCGGACGTTCATTATTGCACAGAAAAATGCCCTTAAATACATTTTCTAATTCATGGTGTTATTTAGTCCATAATATTGGTTTCGAGGTCAATAGTGAGCAGTTCTAATGTGAAAGTACTGCACCTTCTTAACATCTTGCTGACTGATACTATTGGACTTCAGCGGTATAAATGTCACTGAGTGATGAAAGTGGACATTTTTATTCGGGTACAGCCTCTCAAACACAACACGGCTGTGGGGGATTCAGTGACGGAAACATTTACTTCGTTACTAAGTACTAGCATCGGCTCAAGTTTCTTCTAAAACGCACAGCTGGATTATTCGCTGTACAGTTATTAGAGTATTGACCCAGTAATAGCGCCTACTTTGGTTTAATATAACATTACAAACCCAACGAGGTACGTGTAGTACAGAGCCAATAGAAGCGTCTTCATTTGGTACAGGTTATAGCATGATCGTGTTACAACAGCCCATTTAGTTTTTGCAGGTTCCTCTCACCATAATGGTGGCCGCCGTCGTATAAGTGGAATATTCTTGAGTACGGCGTAAACGGCATAATGGTGGCCGTCGTCGTATAAGTGGAATATTCTTGAGTACGGCGTAAAAGCATCGATCAGTCAAATATTTTTTACAACTAGCATAGCATATTCCTTATAAAGGATTTTTATTTGCTGCATACTAGCCGTGTCATAAGAATAACCTCTTTAATATTTCTTACAATGAGCACACTATATTCTCAATTAAGTGTCTTTATTTCTTCCAGGATAGTATTAATTCTGCAGAAGAAACTTTATTTGTTACAGGATAGTATTGATCATACAGGAGAGACTTTATTTGTCACAGGATAGTATTAACCCTACAAAAGAGACTTTAATTGTCACAGGATAGTATTAACCATACAGGAGAGACTTTATTTGTTACAGGATAGTATTAACCATACAAGAGAGAATTTATTTGTTACAGGATAGAATTAACCTACAGAAGAGACTTTATTTGTCACAGGATAGTATTAACCCTACAAAAGAGACTTAAATTGTCACAGGATAGTATTAACTCTACATGAAAGACGTTATTTGCTACAGGACAGTATTAATCCTATAGAAGAGACTTTATTTGTTACAGGCTAACATTAATACTACATTAACCCAACAGGAAAAACTTTATTTATTACAGAATAGTAGTAACGCTGCAAGGGAGACTTTATTTGTTACATGATAGTATTAATCCTACAGAGGAGGCTTACATGTATTTGTTACTGAACAGCAGTAACCCTACAGGAGAGACTTTATTTGTTACAGGATAGTATTAACCCTACAGAAGAGACTTTATTTGTTCCAGGGTAGTAGTCTCCAAAAGAGACTATTTCCTACAGAATAACTTGTTTCAGGATAGTAGTCTTCAGAAGAGACTTTATTTGTTCCGGGACAGAAGAGACTTTGTTTTTTCCAGGGTAGTAGTCTTCAGAAGAGACTTTATTTCTTTCAGGATAGTAGTCTCCAGAAGAAAGATTTTATTCGGTACAGAATAGCATGGCCACATCACTGGATATTAGACTACAAAAGAGACTTTAATTGTTCCAAGATAGAAGAGACTTTAGTTGTTCCAGGATAATAATCTACAAAATGAACTCTATTTGCTACAGAATTGCATGGCCACATCAGTAGCGATTTAATATATATTGATACAGGATGATATAGACTCTACAAGTTGGTGGAAAGTATTAAGTCTATAGGAGAGACTTTATTTCTTACAGAATAGTATTAACTCTACAAGAGAGAGTTTATTTCTGACAGGATTTATCACAGGATAGTATTAACTCTACAAGAGAGAGTTTATTTCTGACAGGATTTATCACAGAATAGTATTAACTCTACAAGAGAGAGTTTATTTCTGACAGGATTTATCACAGAATAGTATTAACTCTACAAGAGAGAGTTTATTTCTGACAGGATTTATCACAGGATAGTATTAACTGTACAAGAGAGAGTTTATTTCTGACAGGATTTATCACAGGATAGTATTAACTCTACAAGAGACCCTTTATTTCTTACAGAATAACATTAACTCTATAGCCAGGTGTTACGGTATTGAAAACAGCAACAGAAAACAGACTCAGTGACTCAATATTACAATGTAAACAATGGCTTTGTATATAAAATGAGACGTACAGTTTTTAGACAGTTCAACAACAACAACATAAAAAAAAACACACATCAGTATTACCGGTCTTTAAAAGTTTCCAGTTCACCTTTGCATCCCAAGGAACGTGTTCCAGGTGATCCAACGTAAAGACCATGGGATAAACACACAATTCACACAAGTCACAAATTGTCCCAGACAGGTACTTCGCCAGGTTAGCGAACGCGAACACAGTACACAGGTTACACAGAACTGGAACAGTCAAGCCTTTGAATGACGTCACACCCGCAGAGCACAACACAGGGTAAATACAGGCATGGAGGTATAATCCACTTTAGAACAGTTTCCCGCAGAAACTCACAAACGAGCCGTTCAGAGACGTAGAGTAATGTCACCTTGTGGCAGAACGAACGTCCTTTACAAAACTGAAAACTTCAGTTTAGAGTCCTTGACGACCTTGTCGGTCAGGTGAGGTCAGCGTGTTAAACAAATTACACAGTCAACACTGTATAATCATAATAAAGATCCGAACACTATAGTCATTAGTTACAGCCATGGATGACGCAGAAGGAGACGACATGGAAGTCGTGGAAACGCGATCCACTACAAAACGAACGCGCGATTTTTCAACAGATAGAAGCTCCCAGGAAGGGAAGAAAGCAAAGCAGGTGGGTCAGAAGCAGGGAAATAACAATAACAATGTTGTAATTTCATCTATGGGGGGCTTACCCGTCACTGGGTGGAACCCAATTAAATTTGGTCAGAGTTTACAACAAGCAATTGGCAATGTAAAACAAGTAAAGAAAATTAACGGTAAAGACCTAATGATTGTTTGTAATAGTGCCACTCAAGTCAAAAAGGCACTCAGCATAACAACGCTGATGGGAAGAGATGTCTCCTGCAGGCTGCACTCCAATATCACCCTTTCACGTGGGGTGATTTATGGGTTAGGGGAAGACATCACTGAAGAAGAAGTACAACAAGCACTGAAAAAATACAAAGTAACGAAAGCACAGCGTCTGACTAAAGGGAAGGAAAAAACTAAAACCAAATGTATGTTGTTATATTTTAATTCGGATGCACTACCGGAAGAAGTTTCTCTCGGTTACGAAATATTTCCTGTCAAGCAATATGTTCCACCCGCCATACGTTGCTTCAAATGTCAGTCCTTTGGGCATATTTCAGGGGAATGTAGGGGACGCCAGCGATGCCCAAGATGTGGCGGTCCCCATACATTTGATGAATGCCACAACCTGGATCGCCCCAAATGTGTCAACTGCGGGTCAAATGAGCGAGCTCTAACAGAAGGGCCGGTAGTAGATACCCCCTGAACAGCCCCATTCTATTACGATTACACCCGTCAAGCCAATCCTTAGGTCCATAGCTACTCAAACCCCACGTGGTGAACCCACTCAGACAGACGATATGTCCTTCACAATGGCCACAAGGCTTATCGCCATCTTTTCGGAAATACTAATAAAAGTCTTCGAAATCGAAGACCCTAAGAGTTTGGTACAAGTAGTGTTTAGCATCGCTCAGAGTCGTCTTGGCTCTGAGGCTGTTGATTTTAAAAGACTGAACAATATTCTATTTACTGTGTCCTCGGATGGTGAACATTCATAATGTATCCTTTATATAATATAAATATATATTCCTATCTTGTTTTACCTCTATTATCAATGACTTTTAACATGTTACATCAAAATATTTGCGGTCTTGGCGCTCATGGAGAGGAATTCAAGTGTTATATTCAAAATCTTAAGCCCGCTCCTCATGTTATATGTCTTCAAGAAACTTTTTTAAAGCCACATTTGGATTTTACTTACCCTGGGTATTTTATAGGTAGAATGGATAGGAATACAGACGGGAGAGGGGGCCTGGCCATGCTTCTGAAAGACGGCCTATCCTTTTCAGAACTAAAGTTACCTCCCTTTAACAGTATTGAGGCACAATGTTTTAATATTGCTACGAGGTCTGGTGCACCCACAAGTGTTGTTAATATATACAATCCTTCTAGTCGTATTGATAGAAAAGATTTTGATACTCTTATGTCTTATATTAATAGCACTTATATATTGTGTGGGGACTTTAACGCTTACGGACCCTTATGGGGTAGCATTACAACGAATTTCAATGGAAGGGTAATGACTGCTCTAGTTAATGATTATGAAATGTGTGTTTTAAATGATGGGACGGGCACTCGTGTAGATCCTCATTCTGGTAATCTGTCTCACTTAGACCTTACTCTTTGCTCAGCAGATATAGGTCTGTCTTTTAATTGGTTCGTTGATACCATAAGCCCTTGTCCTAGCGACCACTTACCAGTTCTAGTCACCTGTAATATAGACCACCATGTGAATCCTGTAGGCCAGCCTCCCAGATGGTGTGTGAAAAGGGCAAACTGGGATGTATACAAAGAAGAATGTTTGAGGTCTTTTTCTCAGGATGTGTATAATAATGATGTTGATATTTTTGCAGATAATGTACTTAATGCCATTGATGTGGCTGCACAAAAATGCATTCCAAAATCCTCAGGTAAGGTGTCTAGTAAAATACCTGTTCCTTGGTGGAACGACGATTGTTCTAATGCTATAAAAAATCGGAAACGTTTAAAAAATCGTGCAAAACGCACTCGCCTATACCAAGACATTGTTTTATTTAAACGAGCTAAAGCTGTAGCACAGCGGGTGATTAAAACAGCTCAGAGAGATCACTGGCGACAATACTGTTCGAATTTATCTGAAAATACAAATACCAAAGAAGTCTGGAATAAAATAAACTCGATTAAAGGTAAAAGAAAATCAAATAACACCCCAACTATTGTTCATAATAATAGTAATTATGTTACTAATATTGACAAAGCCAATATTTTGGCAGACAGTTTCTCTTTCGTTTCCAGTTCAAACAATTATTCTCCTGAGTTTATATCCCATAAGGAAAATATTGAAGAAATGCATCCTTTTAATAATATTCTTTTTGATGACATGCCAATTAACAATGATTTTTCTTTACTAGAATTAAAGCAGGCCTTATCCTCATGTTCGGATTCGTCACCGGGTGAGGATACTATTACGTACTCCATGTTGTACAATTTGCCATATCACTGTATGACTATATTACTATTGCTGTACAATGCCGTTTGGTCTAGTATGAAACTCCCTGCTAAATGGAAAACGGCAATTGTTGTGCCCGTTGCTAAACCAGGTAAGGATCCCTCGTTCACATCTTCGTACAGGCCTATAGCCCTCACGTCCTGTCTCTGCAAGGTCATGGAGCGTATGATAAATTCTCGATTGATGTGGTTTTTGGAGAAACACAATATACTTAGTCCAGTACAGAGCGGTTTTAGAAACAAACGTTGTACTACTGACCATGTGGTTAATTTAGAAACCTCCATCAGACACTCTTTTAAATATAAAGATTATTTACTTGCCGTGTTTCTCGATATAGAAAAAGCGTACGATATGGTTTGGAGGACTGGGGTGTTAATTAAGCTGCGTAATATTGGCATTGGTGGGAAAATGTTGGGTTTTTTGAAGGATTTCCTGTCCGGACGTTTTATTAAAGTTCGAGTGGGACAGAGTTATTCTCGCATGGTTCCGGTGGAGAATGGGGTTCCCCAGGGAAGTGTCTTATCTCCCACTTTATTTAATGTAGCCATAAATGACTTACCCAATGCCATATCCCCTAAATTAAATTGCACGCTTTTCGCTGATGATAAATCCATGTGGTTTTGCTCTAGGTCCCTTGCCTCTTGTGTCAAGCATATTCAGCAAGGTCTAGATGATATAATGAAATGGAGCCGGGACTGGGGGTTTAAGTTTTCTTCTGTTAAAACAGAAGCTGTTGTGTTTACACGGCGCCATACTGGTAATGTTTGTCTAACCCTTAATAACTCGACGATCAAAATCTCCTCTTCTTTTAAGTATCTCGGGGTTATATTCGATAATAGGCTTACTTGGGGTAGACATATTGACTATTTGATAGCAAGATGTGATAAAGTTCTAAATTTAATGAGGTGTGTATCGGGCAAATGTTGGGGGGCTGAGAAAAAATCATTACTACTGCTATATCGCTCTCTCATCCGGACCAAACTTGATTATTGTTGTGAAGCCTATGATTCTGCTTGCATTACGCTTAAAGAAAAATTAGATTCTGTTCAGTGCGCAGCGCTGCGGATGTGTACAGGAGGTATGCGCACCACACCACTTAACGTTCTACAGGTATTCTGTAACGAGTGACCATTGTCTATCCGTCGGCGCCTGCGCACCCTCAAGTTCTTTTTCAGGCTCAAATGTTCGGTTAATAATGCTTCGTCTCGTTTGCTCGAACCTTCCTTTTATGACAACTTGCATGACTTAAATAGTTATGCTGGGTTACCATTTAGTTTGAGATCAAAGAACATATCTTCGTCTTTAGATTGTGATAATGTTGCTTTGCAGTCATCCCGTGTTCCTGATTTCCCCACATGGAATCTAGAACTTCCCTACATTTCGACTACTCTGAACGATGATAGAAAAAAATCTGATAATCCGAATGTTTCCTTACTATGTGCTACGGAATATATACATACAAGCCTATCCCAGTACTTGCAGGTATACACTGATGCCTCCAAGTGTCCAGACAGCAACAGAGTTGGTGCAGCTTTTTGTGTCCCAGAGTTAAAATATTCCAAATCCTTTAGATTATCCAATTTTATCTCAGTATTTACAGCAGAACTTACAGCTATCATCTGTGCTCTTCAGTTTCTCCTCGACCTAAAACCTTCCAGGGCTGTTATACTTACCGATTCTTTATCTTCCTTGCAGGCCATGTCAAATTATGTCTGGTATAATTCTTCATCACTTGTGTTTGAAATACTACATTTATGCACCGCTCTTCGTTACCAGGGCGTCTCTGTGAATTTTGACTGGGTACCAGCTCATGTCGGTATTGTGGGAAACGAAATGGCAGACTCCCTGGCGAAGAGAGCTTCATCCTTTTTAGATATATCCATACACGTGCCCTTAAACATTAATGAAATCATGAGTCATGTCGCACCTAAGTTTGTGGATATTTGGCAGCGGCAGTGGGATGAAGCTAATAAGGGGAGGTTTTTTCATGAGTATAATCGTTCTGTCTTGTTAAATTCGCCAATATCATTACGTTCCCGACGAGATGAAACGCTAGTTTTCCGCCTTATTTCTGGACATGTACCTACAAATACCTATTTATTCAGAATGAATCTGCACCCATCTGGGTTATGTGACGTATGCCTAATTAACGATGATATCGCTCATCTCTTATTTACGTGTACCCGGCACTCTAACGCTCGCCGTGTTCTTTACCGGGACTTACGCTCCATTGGCCTTCGGCATTTTACGTTAGCATCTGTTTTAAATCCTAAAGCGAACCGAAGTAAGACTTTCCAGGCCCTGGCGAATTTTCTTAGCAGATGTCGTCGTTTTTAATAATGGTTTTTTTTTTAATGTTAACATGGTTGGATCGGCCTATTTGTTGCTTTTAAAGTGGTTGTTGTCGTTTTTTTACCCGAACAGAACTGATGTGAGCTGACGCTTCTACTGTTTTTTTTTGTCCAGGCGTTGTGTATGTATACTGTTCAGCTCCTCCTGTACTATACTCTGTGTTCCATATATGTTATAACATCGTGAGTGTTCTAACGCCCACCTTTCCCAAAATCTCTCTTTAACCCATGTACCTGCCCATCTTGTACTGTAAATATGGATTGTACACTAAGAAACGGTCATCATAGTGAATAATGACCCTCTGCAAACACTTTTTTTTTTTTTTTTTTTTTTTTTTTTTTTTTCTTCTTTTAGTCATGAAGCCCAAAATTCGTCGGCTATAATGCTACAATGTCCATAGCACTAGTACTGAAACTTCTTCTTCTTGTCCTAAATAATATACTCTTCCTTTATATACTATCCAGCTTAAAAGCATTTTCAATGACGCCAAGTTTTGGCGCGCATCGGCCCTTTGGGCCGGAAAAGCGCCAGTGCAAATCAACCCCCCCCCCCCCCCTATAACATATAATTTATATTTCAGATAATAATACAGATATTTCTACTTGCTCAGCTCGATAGAAGGTATAGATATGTCTGGACGCGGTAAAGGAGGCAAAGGTCAACTTAACCCCCTTTCTTGTACAGGCGTTCATTGAGAGTGGTTTTTCATAGTGTTGTATATTTGACTTTTTTTTTTTGCATTTATTTGTGATAGCTTTCGGTCTTGTAAAATTCTTCTAAATTAATAATACACGTTTGTTGCTTAGTATTGGGCTTTTTGACAACAATTTTTTTTGTTTTTTTTTTTGTTTTTTTTTGTTTTTTT